>NC_092243.1:73346969-73354469 GCF_036320965.1 Panulirus ornatus | reverse complement strand
CATGCTCAGGCGACGTTGGTCCAGGCCACACCTCAAGGATTAACAGACTGAGGTGTTAGTTAGGCGTTAAGAGATCACACCTCCCTTCAGTGTAGTCCTCATGCCCCGCGAACTGGTCTCGCCCAGCGTTCGGTGTGTCAGTACCGCTGGTAAGTTTCCACATCGGCCCTTCCTCCCATCCCCATGCATACTCTCTTTGTTCGTCCACCATGGGGATGGAGGACCTCACGGCATCCCACACAGGAGGCCTGACAGTGCCACCGGCTGGGATGAGGATGCTTCCCAAGGTCGTCCGTCATCATTTCCGGTAGGAGTTGTCAGGAAGGCATCATGGCGTTTATCCCACACACCCACCCCCCCAGTCGTGCCGCGTCTTCCTCATCACCTAACTCCCCCACCCACCCCGACACCCACCCACTCAACTGCCTGCCTACGTCGCTTCCTGCGCTCTACATTATTCTCCCCAACTGCATTCGTCTCCCCAGCTCGTGTGCTGTGCTGTTGTGTCTTCCTCCCCCCTCTCTTGCTGTAAAGTCCTCTATACAAGTTCAGAGCCAACCAGGGTTGACGAACGGTGGTTTTGTATCATTTATGTATACGTTGGCTTCGTCATCTGTTGCTTTTAAGAGTTCTTTGTCCGTTTAACGTTGACTGTTCCACTGTAGTTGGTGTGCCTCTCCACTTGAGAGCGTCATTTTCACCCCCACCCCCATCTGTCAGTTGTCCTTTTTCTCGCTGTTTAGCTGAGTGATATCTTCATCTACATTTTTGCAGAGTTTGATGTTATATACTCCAGTTGTTTTCTGTGTCAGCATGATCCTTTTTTTTTTTTTTTTTTCATTTCTCCGCCTGTGTACATGTTCCCTAGTCTAAGTTCAGCAGTTCTATCTTTCGTTAGCGTGGGTGGTATTGAGCAAACATGTTAAAAGTTTTCGATTCTGTTATCCCCGTTAGATAGTCTTGTGACGGGATTAATCTTTCAGTCTTACGCCATTCTCATGCTGTTGTCATCCTAGCTAGTGTATGATAGCCAGCTTGCGTTCCTCTGCCAGTCTACAATTTTTCTCATTTTTTTTTTTTTTTTTAGGTATATTGTTTCCTACCCAAGTCCTGGGGCTTCACCCTCGCCAGTGTCTTCAGCTTGGTCACGAATTGTTGTTCTTATTATGTTATCCTGTTATACCGTTCTGCACGGTCTCAGTGTGTTCTTGAATAACTTATAATTTTTTGTTGGGATGTGATGAAGCCGGCAGTGGTAACTGCATGAGTCGGTACGTGCAGGAATGGTGAGCTGATGAACCGGATGAATTTGATTCCGTGGAAGATGTTGATCGAAACGTTCTAACATGTTAGTTGCTTTCAAGAACTTGGAGGTCAAATGAGTGTGCTATGTTTTCTGTGTGTTTAGGGTTGAACGATATATATATATATATATATATATATATATATATATATATATATATATATATATATATATATATATATATATATATATATATATGATTTACATATTTTGGACCTTTTTTCCGCTTGTCTCCCACTAATAATATAATTACAGTAAATCATGAGTTTGAAATTTCCATATCGTTCACCCATGTGACAGAGTTGTTTATTTGTCATACTTGTCTGTCAGTCCCAGGTTACAAAAGAGGCTGTCCTAGTCATATTCATTTGAATTAATTGCATGGTGGCTTTAGCTTACACAGAGTTCAGTAATTGTTATCGTATGTGCTCTTTAGCATAGCATTCTGTACCCAGCATTTATTTATCTCTCTTATCTTGAACTGTTTACTTCACTCTCCCCACACTTTTATCCTGCTGCTTCTCATGGGTTGTTTTTTAACAAGTTTCTTGCTTAGTTTCAGGCTAAGTTCTCTGGTTATTCTTTTCCTACATTCCAGGAAAAAACCGTTCCCTGTCGGTCGTAAATGTGGTGTAACACCGTACGGGGTTGTTGGAGCAGGTCGCCCTTCACTCTCCTCTCTTCTAAGTGGACACATTTAAGGAATTTTTGCTTTTCCTTGTAACAGCTTTTTTTTTCTTTTTTTTTTTTTACTTGTGGTCTGTCTTTATTGCCCCTCAGGACTTTCCTGTGTTAGCTCTTTGTGCATCTTTAGATGCGGGGTTTAAACCTCAGACGTATTTTCCTGGTTTTGGGCCCTACGTAGAATGTGAACAGCACGCTGAACATGTGTTTATGCCCTACGTAGAATGTGAGCAGCACGCTGAACATGTGTTTATGCCCTACGTAGAATGTGAACAGCACGCTGAACATGTGTTTATGCATAAGGTTGAGCGCTTTTCCAATATCTGCGAGCAGACACAGTCTGTCTCCTTTAATGTTCTCCTAATGTGGGAGTCTAGCAGTAGGTTAGAGTCGATGGGAACTCCCCAAATCCCACTCATACAGAGTCGTGCAGGCTTTTTGTTTGTTTGTTTGTTTGTTTGTTTCGCTGGATGATATTCTGTCACTGAGTCCCATCCTCGCTGCTGTGCAGTGGTGTGTATCAGACCAACGTTCGGGATTTTGTCTACGTCCCCTTGTAAGTTGATGCCATCTTCCTCACTTTTCACGTCCCTCATGACCTTCGCATCATCGGCATACATATTCAAGTGGGAGAGAGACTTCCCCCACCTTCTAGCTAGGACATTGACGGAGACGAAGATGGGTGATGTTTCCAGAAGAGAACCACCACTGGTGACCGACCACACGCCCCCCATTTCGTAAGGGCTTGTGTGACATACGTTCTTTGTTCTCCTCCACTGAGATGATGAACAGTCCACTGAAGAAGTCTTTTCCTCGTTCCTGCCTGGGGAATCCAGCTTCTTGAGTCAGCCTCCCGCGTGGTATAGCGTCCGATGCTTTCTGACGCTCCAGGTGTAATTGATCCATCTCATGAGTGTAGTCTCCGTTATGAATCTGAGTTCCGCTACTGTACAGGATCTCCTTTCCCTTGAAGCTGTTGTCTCTCACACTCGGGGTAACACCTCCCCACCCAGCCAGGTAGTCATCCACTTGCTCTCTGATCATCTTCTCCAGTACAAGACCACACTGGGCAGGGGGCCCTGGACCGGTCTACGTAGTTCAAAGCATCTTCCAGGTCTCCGTCCTCGATGATGCATGATGTTTGGCCTTTTCCATTCCCCCTGACACTCTTGCGTTTTTCCACTTGACGTCTCGAGCAGAACTTCAACAGGTTTTTATCGAGTGCATCTGCGGACGTCTTCAGCGAGCGTGTGTGTGAATGTAATTTATTTTGTGGTTACTATTTGTGTTACGTGGGAGAGAGTGAGTTTTACTCGTGTTGCGCAGACTCTTAACCTTATATATATATATATATATATATATATATATATATATATATATATATATATATATATATATATATATACCAAATGTGTGTGTTTGTTTGTGTGTGTGTGTGTGTGTGTGTGTGTGTGTGTGTGTGTGTGTGTGTGTGTGTGCGCTCGCGCGCTTGCGCTTGCTATGAAAATTTCACCTTTTTTCCGTCCTGTTCTTGCTAATGCACCTCTCATTACATAGATAACGCTGGCGCCAGACGTAACGCTCTAATATCAAGCAATTGTCGCGCCTTGCTTAGGGACGAGTCTGGCTAAGATGTTGTACGTAGATGTGGACCATCTTAGGGACGAGTCTGGCTAAGATGTTGTGCGTAGATGTGGACCATCTTAGCTCAGTGCGAGGCTGGGGGGAGATGTCATGTACAGATCTTCGCTTGTCTTAGGTTACGCGGGATCCGGGCCTAGATAGATAGGTCCATGTTACCATCGTCACGATATCCGTTCCACCTAAGGGTTTTCCATAGTAAGATGACCTCTAAGTGTGTGTGTGTGTGTGTGTTGGAGTCGCCTGGGGTCCCCCCCCTCTCCCAAAAGGTTTTTCTTGTGAATGACTGGCTCGCGAGACGCACATATTACGTACGGGTGGTTTTGCCATCACTGGCTGGGTCATGGTAACTGGGAGGGCGGGTATATCCCACTTCCCTCGCCTCGTTTGCTGGTGCACGGCTTTTTGGTATTGGCTTTGATTTTACCCAGGCGCGTATGTCGCCAAGGAGAGGGGGGGGGGTTCACTGGGTCTCGTGTGTGTGTGTGTGTGTGTGTGTGTGTGTGTGTGTGTGTGTGTGTGTGTGTGTGTGTTACAGCAGAAAGTTGAGAACTGTATCTCACTAAAAGAAGAACTTCATTATACACGTTGGTAGAGAATGGATTGATTACATCGTAAGCCCCGGTATATACGACGCCTAGTTATATCGTAAGCCTGGTATATACGACGCCTAGTTATATCGTAAGTCCCGGTATATACGACGCCTAGTTATATCGTAAGTCCCGGTATATACGACGCCTAGTTATATCGTAAGCCTGGTATATACGACCCCTAGTTACATCGTAAGCCTGGTATACGACGCCTAGTTACATCGTAAGCCCGGTATACGACGCCTAGTTACATCGTAAGCCGCGGTATACGACGCCTAGTTACATCGTAAGCCGCGGTATACGACGCCTAGTTGCATCGTAAGCCCGGTATATACGACGCCTAGTTACATCGTAAGCCCCGGTATATACGACGCCTAGTTACATCGTAAGCCCGGTATATACGACGCCTAGTTATATCGTAAGCCCGGTATATACGACGCCTAGTTAAATCGTAAGCCGCGGTATACGACGCCTAGTAACATTCACGAAAACCTCTCTCCTACAGGTGCGCCCATATCATTCCCTTAGTCCCGCAAGACGCCTCTTTTACTCGTATGTTTTCAGTGCAGGATGACCTGTGGCACAGTGACCCCACCAGCGACTTGTACGGAAACTTACTTGTTCGAGATGATTTTTACTTTTTTTTTTTTTTTTTACGAAAGTTCAAGATAACTACAGGTGGTTTTTTTGTTGTGTTTTGAGAGAGAGAGAGAGAGAGAGAGAGAGAGAGAGAGAGAGAGAGAGAGAGAGAGAGAGAGAGAGAGAGAGAGAGAGAAGGGTGGATTGGTAATAGCCAAGTGAGGCTTTGGAATACCATGGCCGCGTACACCATCTATCTCATCAGAAGTGGGGAATATAATCACCATCCCGCCTCCCCAGGTTTTGAAAAGGTCGTCTCGATAGACTTATGAGAGCCCGTGTGTCGTATGAGAGCCCCTGTGTCGTATGAGAGCCCCTGTGTCGTATGAGAGCCCCTGTGTCGTATGAGAGCCCCTGTGTCGTATGAGTGCCCGTGTGTCGTATGAGAGCCCCTGTGTCGTATGAGTGCCCGTGTGTCGTATGAGTGCCCCTGTGTCGTATGAGAGCCCCTGTGTCGTATGAGTGCCCGTGTGTCGTCAAAGAGTTTGAGTCGTCTTCACGGATTGTGAGTCCTTGTCACCATATGTTCTGAGTCCATTTCCACCACACCCGAGACTTTGGGGTTGAGTCTACTCATATTCTCGACCACGTCACCCAACGCTCCAGTTCCTCTCGCCAAATTTCCGAATGCCACCTGACTACAGTTTTTGATTCCGTCTCGCCATATTTTTTTGTCTCGCCAAACTTTGATTCCGTCTCGCCATATTTTTTATTGTGTCTCGCCAAACTTTGATTCCGTCTCGCCATATTTTTTATTGTGTCTCGCCATATTTTTTATTGTGTCTCGCCATATTTTTTATTGTGTCTCGCCAAAGTTTGATTGATTCCGTCTCGTCATATTTTGAGCCCATCTCTCACCAGATTCTGAGTCGGTCCCACCTGATTTTTGAGTCCATCTCACGACATCTTCGGTCTATCTCATCCAGTGTCGAGTTTACTGAGAAATACACTCAAAAAAAAAAAAAAAGAAAAAAAAAGGAAAGGGAGTCTACTTTTTGCTTTTTCGGACTATCATCTTTTGAGTCGACTGTGCTCATAGTCGGCAGATGCGAAGGGAAGAACGTAGCCTGTGATACGACATCGTCGCAAGTAGGGTGGGAAGACGCAAGACGGAAGCCAACGTGGTGTATGGGGGAGTGTGGGAAGGAGGGAAGGATGCTTGAGTTGCGTCGAGAGAGAGAGAGAGAGAGAGAGAGAGAGAGAGAGAGAGAGAGAGAGAGAGAGAGAGAGAGGGGAAAATATATATAATCCTCGACTTTAGCTTTGTATTGGCAATTCCGCGTTGAAATGCTGCTGGGTTAATTAGCCTAGGTGGTAGGCGTTGGCAGAAGGGGGTCCAACCCTATTATTCTGTGAACATTAACCCTCATTGTTTTGTGTAAACAAATTGATGAGCGATTTTATAATGGCTATTGAAAAAAGTAAAATGGGCGTTTTTTGGGGGGTCGTATTATATTGGAAAGATTTATCAGAGGCTGAAAACTGTGAATGGGCTTAATGGTCAGTCTCTCTCTCTCTCTCTCTCTCTCTCTCTCTCTCTCTCTCTCTCTCTCTCTCTCTCTCTCTCTCTCTCTCTCTCGTTATTTTGTTGCGAGCGAGGCACGTTTAGATGATCGAAGGATAGCTGCTGCGTTCGTCCGGGGTCGCGTCGTATACGACACGCAACGTAACCTTTTTAATCGCAACTTGGCAACACACTTTGATCCGTTCCTTATGATACTATACGCAGTCGTTTCCTAAGCGTATGTAGAATAGAATGGCTGGCTGGCGTAAGATCCATATCAATGGCTTGGGTTTTCAACCGAGGTACGCCAGGTGTAAAATAGCCTCACCTGAACTAATTCCGCATTGCTCATATCATTAAGACGTGGAGTGTCGTACATATGTGTCCCAGTGGCTAGTTAACTGAGTGGCATAATGACCCTTAACTGTGGTCGTCATCATATGCCACTTTTGAAAGAAAATGAAAACCTGGTTTATACCCACGCTAACTATGCCGTACTGCAGGCGGGCACAGCTGTTCTGTGCAACACCATTGTAATTAAGAACATTTTAACTCTGTGGTCTTGTAACGAGGTCATGTAGGATGGGTCGGGGCCTGTGGTGTGGGTTTGTTGTGGGAACAGAAGTACCCCCACCGTGATTGTTAACTCTCTCTCTCTCTCTCTCTCTCTCTCTCTCTCTCTCTCTCTCTCTCTCTCTCTCTCTCTCTCTCTCACTCACACACACACATTGCTGGCCTATGAAACCGACTGAATGTTACGTTAGATTTCAATTTAATGTTTTCATCTTTCGTCGTAAGTTGAAAAAAAAATGTGGAAATGCGAATGAAAAGCTGTAGTAGTGTCCCATTTTCTTTTAATTGTTAACGATTAGATTATGGATTACTCTTGTGTCGTCTTCTTTGTGTACGAGCAGTAATTAGGCTGACCACGAACGTGGTAGTTAGCTGCGTTGAACGCCAGTGACGTGATGCGCCAGGGTGGTGGATTCCCGTCTGCCAGGGTGGCACGGCACGCACCGGTAGTTCATTGTCAGGTCGACAAAGACACGTCCACTTCCAGTGCAGTGTTCGTGACTTCCGTTGTTCGTGTGGGACATGAGTGTGCATCAGAAGGGACAGATAACGCGAGACCCGATGGT
>NC_092243.1:73336969-73341969 GCF_036320965.1 Panulirus ornatus | reverse complement strand
TTGACATTATGCATACATAAATACAATTGAACGTTATATCTAAAGTAACAATAATCACTAAATCCACTTTTAATGTTGATAATGTAGTCCACAGAATATTATCTTAAAGTTATTCAATCATAGATTTCTGATATCTTAAAAATTATTTCACACACACACACACACACACACACACACACGCGCGCATCACAACACTATAAGAATTGTGGTTCTTGCCGGTGGACGTGGCCAGCTCCCTGAGTGCTGCAGGAGCCTCATAAAGATACACTAGACCCCTAGAGAGACTTGGGAGGGTGGGGGGGGGGGTTGATTCTGTTTGTGATCCCCCCCCTCTCTCTCCCCACTGTGGACAGTTTCTCCCTCTCCAGTGGGCGTAATTTGTGATTCCTCCCTCCCCACTGTGGACAGAGTTTCCCTCTACAGTGGGTATACTGTGAAGAGCTATGTTCATCTCATCCCGTTCAGTGGTAAACCCATATGAACCACACGTAAACCAATATGAACCACACGTAAACCGATGCAAACCACACGTAAACCAATATGAACCACACGTAAACCAATATGAACCACACGTAAACCGATGTAAACCACACGTAAACCAATATGAACCGCACGTAAACCAATATTACGTACGTAAACCAATATAAACCATACGTAAACCTATATAAACAACACGTAATCCAATATAAACCACGTAAATCAATATAAACCACACAGACCAATATGACCCACGCGTAAACCAGTATGAACCACACGTAAACCGATGTAAACCACACGTAAACCAATATGAACCGCACGTAAACCAATATTACGGTCGTAAACCAATATAAACCATACGTAAACCTATATAAACAACACGTAATCCAATATAAACCACGTAAATCAATATAAACCACACATAGACCAATATGACCCACACGTAAACCAATATTACGCACGTAAGCCAATATAAACCTCACGAAACCAATATAAACCACGTAAGCCAATATAATCCACACGTAAACCGATGTAAACCGATATAAACCACGTAAGCCAATATAAACCACGTAAACCAATAAGAACCACACGTAAGTTGATGTAAACCACACGTAAACCAATATAAACTACACGTAACCAATATAAACCACACGTAAACCTATAGAAACCACATGTAACCAATATGAACCACACGTAAAGCAGAATAAACTATGTAAACCAATATAAACCACATGTAAACCAATATAACACGTATAGCAATATAAACCACACGTTAACCAATATAAACCACTTGCAAACCAATATAAACCACATGTAAACCAATATAAACCACATGTAAACCAGTATAAACCACACGTAAACCAATATAAACCGCATGTAAACCAATATAAACCACACGTAAACCAATATAAACCGCATGTAAACCAATATAAACCACACGTAAACCAATATAAACCACACAGAACATCAAAACGTAGTTATTTACATTATTTACACTCCCGAGTCGGCAGGACTGTGTATGCAGCGTTGCCAACATGTACCCCCCACACCAACCCCCCCTAACGCAATATTAATTTTTGATAAGCACTGTTGTTTGTGTTGTAAATGGAATTCATTGGGAGCCATACGAGCATAGAAGTTGTGTCACACAGGTAACCAATAAAGGATGTAATTTTAAACAAACGTTGTTGTTGATGGCTGTAAAAAGTTAAAAACAACAAAAAAAACCCAACACGCTGCATGGACCCGGATGTTTAGTGTTTATACATAAGGCATTATTGTAGTGTGTATGTTAGACTCTGCTACACTGGTCTTAAAGTTGCATTCCTCACAACACGACATGTTCTTGTAAGTGTGTGTGTGTATGTATATATATATATATATATATATATATATATATATATATATATATATATATATATATATATATATATGTTGTGTGTGTGTGTGTGTGTGTGTGTGTGTGTATTCCCAAAGCTGCCAGAATATTTGGAATGCCAGTGGAATTGTATATTTACTCGTGTCATATGACTGAAAGTTTAAAAGGACGGCGTGCACACCCAGAGTGAGTGTGGTCTTAGAATCATTATTATTCTCAACGTCTGAGGAAGGTGTTAAAAGTATTTTCAGGTTGGTGTATAGAGTTGCTTGACGCCGTGGACCTCAGTTAAAACCTTTGGTTGGTGATAGACCTTAATCCTGACCAACCTACCAGTTGCCCCGTGCAGAAGGGTGACAGGCTGGATCCTGCGGACCTTCAAGAGAAGGGAAGAAAAACTCAGGATGACATTCTACAAAACTTAGGGCCCAGAAAGGGGTCGTTTGTGTGTGTGTGTGGGGGGGGGGGTGGAGGACCCCCGAGGACTCCACCAGGTATACACCCAACCAAACCAACCAACTGACTGACTGACTGGTAGTTTATCTGTCAGTTTGAAGTGCTGCAGCTGCCGTCAGCCAGTTTGAAAGCTGTTGTATCGGCGTTACAACAACAAGCCCATGATTGCTTCTTCCCCGTAGCTTTTTGCGTGAAGACAAGTCATACGAGGATTCACCGGTCACGTACGAGTCCCTCTTCCATGTAGAGCGAAGCTGTGGACTTTTGCATCCATCCATCCTTCGTGCGCCTCCAGTCACCCGGGTGGACGAATGACTTGGGGAGATCACATTAATCCGTGCCACATTTTCCGTATCTTCCACGTACTCGTCGCTCTTCTCGCGTGTCATCCCAGATGGCCATATCACTGGGGTACGAAGGTCCATGTGCCGAGTTGAATATGTTAGTGGTTAACGACAGGATTATGAAAGAAATATACAGCGTTTTTTTATGATTTTAACTGACTGATCAGGAGGTATGTAAAGGCTCCTGCATTTCGTAAGGCGATCTGTGAAGTGAACCTCGGCTTTGATTATTGCAGAGAACTTGAAGAGATGGTGATAGTAAACACACTTCGTTCCAGACTTTAAGACAACTTCTTCTTCCTAGATGTCAACTGGGTAAAAACAAACAAAAAACAAAAACTTAGTTGTCTTAGAAGGACTTTATAGATGGAGGCATGTTAACACCCAGCTTCTGACTAGCATCCGTATTGAGTGAGGGTGATGTAAGGGAGGTATGCCATCGCCTACCTGGGGTAAACTGTGTCGTAGTCTAGATATTGATCATTTATGATGGGTTTCATGCCAAGCTTGGGACTGTCAGTTATAGGATGTGAGCAAGTACCTGGAGAGCAGTTGTCTCTGGCATTTGGATAATTCGAGCCTCTTTCTTTTTAAAGTGTTATCTTCAGGGGTCATAAAGGGATAGAGTTAGGCTCGAACTATTTCAGGGACAGATTTAGGTATGAATTATGAGGTGGGGGGGGGCGGGGGGGGGATTGTGAGCATTGCGTCTTGGTTCAGGGGTGGTGGTGTTAGTGGTGGTGGTGTATGTGTGGTCAGTCATTGGTCGTGATGATGGAAATAGCTTTGCAGTCTTGAGAAAGCTGATGATTGGTAAGACTGCATTGCGTCGGCTCGTTAATTGATATGCGCTTTGATGAGGAGGAGATGGTAATGAGAGATTGTATTCGATGTGGAGTGGGGGAGGGGAGGTACTTAAAAGAGGTTTAAGGGGAAAAATGGGAACCTGGAAACTAGCTGTATAAGAAGGGAGATCACATGGTGATAAAGGGAGCTGGAAGCTGAGATGCATGTAAAGGAAGGGATAAGTGAGTAAACGAAGGGTGAAGGGGAGGGTAACGAGAAAGAGAGTGAAAGGAGAGATGGTAGAGTGGAAGTGAGTGTGGGAGAGGAGACAGCAGACATCCACTGGTGAAGGTGGGAGACTATTAGAAACGGGAGAGGAGAGAAAAAGAAAGAAAGAAACAAAGAGGGATTGAAATTCATCACGAAACAGAAAGGAAAGAAAGATTTGAAAAATGGCGAAATATGTGGGTCTGTGTTGTGGATGAGAGAGCACAGACCTGGTGTTTTTTTTTTTAAGGTGCGTAGGTTGGGTAGGGGAAGTGGGGAGGAGGGATGTGATGGGTAATGGCGAGAGTGGAAGGGGGTGGAGGGAGAGGAGGAGGAGGGAAAGACATGATAACTGGTGAGGGAGACGAATGGGAGAGGTACACACACACACACACACACACACACACACACACACACACACACACCCACACACACACACACACACACCAGGTTGGACCTTGGAACTTCCTGCTATGCTCTTTAATATTGAGACGGGGCAAACGTGGCTTGAATTTCTCCTAAACACGCGCACATTCCCCTCTGATTCTTATAGGTTTTTTTTATCTCTATCATCTGGTTCCTTAATGCGTCTCTTCCTTATCTTTTTATCACTATCATCTGGTTCCTTAATGCGTCTCTTTCTTATCTTTTTATCACTATCATCTGGTTCCTTATTGCTTCTGTTTCTTATCTTTTTATCACTATCATCTGGTTCCTTAATGTATCTCTTTCTTATCTTTTTATCACTATCATCTGGTTCCTTAATGTGTCTCTTTCTTATCTTTTTATCACCATCATCTGGTTCGTTAATGTGTCTCTTTCTTATCTTTTTATCACTATCATCTGGTTCCTTAATGTGTCTCTTTCTTATCTTTTTATCACTATCATCTGGTTCCTTAATGTGTCTCTTTCTTATCTTTTTATCACCATCATCTGGTTCGTTAATGTGTCTCTTTCTTATCTTTTTATCACTATCATCTGGTTCCTTAATGTGTCTCTTTCTTATCTTTTTATCACTATCATCTGGTTCCTTAATGTGTCTGTTTCTTATTTTTTCATCTATCATCTGGTTCGTTAATGTGTCTGTTTCTTATATTTTTATCAATATCATCTGGTTCCTTATTGCTTCTGTTTCTTATCATATTTTTCACTATCAGGGGACACAGTCTGGTGGTGATGAATTACGGTGTTGGTAATAGGTGTATTTTGGTTATTCTCTGAGGCCATACCAGCACGTCTTAATGGAGATGAGAGTCGATGTCTTCCCCCCAGAAACAATTGGTAATTTCTTC
>NC_092243.1:73324469-73331969 GCF_036320965.1 Panulirus ornatus | reverse complement strand
TGTGTTGAGAGAGAGAGAGAGAGAGAGAGAGAGAGAGAGAGAGAGAGAGAGAGAGAGAGAGAAGAGAGAGAGAGAGAGGTGGTGGTGGTGGTAAGAGGAATGTGGTTGAGAGAGCAGAAGAGGGTGTGCTGAAATGGTTAGGACATGTGGAGGAGAATGGAAGGATTGAGTGTAGCATCTTTTTTTTTGAAGTTTTCAGGCTCGCGTATGCAGGAGTGTGTGAGGCGTGCGCTGATTTAAGAGTGAATTGGAGTGATGTGGTATACAGAGGGCGACGTGGTGTCACTGGGTTGAATAAGGGTATGTGATACGGTCAGGGGGAACCACGGATAGGTCTGTAGGGCACGGCTGTGGCTAGGGGGGCTGTTTTATTCGGTGCATTGCACATGTCAACGAGAAGATGCATGCGAGTGAATGAGGGCGTTCTTTGTCTGTTGTTGGCGCGACCTCACTACGTGGGAAATGGCGAACAGGTGTTTATATATATATATATATATATATATATATATATATATATATATATATATATATATATAAACTTACTTTCTGTATGAGGATTCTGATGGTTAGTAATGAGTACCATATGTATATATGTATGTACATATGTATTTATGTGTGTGTGGATGATATACGCATATATATACAGTATGTACGGTGTCTGGTATATATATGTCTTGGACCTGTGAAGCGTATGATTTATGGTTTGTGAGAGTGATGATAAATGTGGGGAGGTTGAAGGTCATACAGTGTGAGAGGCGGAGGAGGAGGGTGTGTGTGTGTGGGGGGGGGGGGAGAGTTAAAGTTAATGACCCGTTGGTATACGGGTTAGGACGCGGTCGTTTAATGTGTCTTTTATCTCTTGAGAACAGTGAGGGGTATAGCATCGTTGACAGACCACAGCTACTGTGTCCTGGTGATGCTGTGTGATTATGTATACTGTACTGTACGGGGGAGGGAGTTGTACACTCGTGGGTCCCACCATCTCTTGTGATGTACGGGGAGGGAGTTGTACACTCGTGGGTCCCACCATCTCTTGTGATGTACGGGGAGGGAGTTCTACACTGGTGGTGGCCACCGTCTCTTGTACTGTACGGGGAGGGAGTTCTACACTGGTGGGTCCCACCATCTCTTGTGCTGTCCGGGGAGGGAGTTGTACACTTGTGGGGGTCACATCTCTTGTACTGTACGGGGAGGGAGTTCTACATTGGTGGGGCCCCATCTCTTGTACTGTACGGGAGGGAGTTGTACACTGGTGGGGGCCCCATCTCTTGTACTGTACGGGAGGGAGTTCTACACTGGTGGGGGCCCACCATCTCTTGTACTGTACGGGGAGGGAGTTGTACACTGGTGGTGGCCCACCATCTCTTGTACTGTACGGGGAGGGAGTTGTACACTTGTGGGGGTCACATCTCTTGTACTGTACGGGGAGGGAGTTCTACATTGGTGGGGCCCCATCTCTTGTACTGTACGGGGAGGGGAGTTCTACACTGGTGGGGGTCACATCTCTTGTACTGTACAGGGTGGGAGTTCTACACTGGTGGGGCCCCATCTCTTGAGCATTCCTTACCATCACACAACTATTTAAATTTATGTATGGTGACTGCGTTAACCATGTCCTCATTCACTGTAATCCATCCATCAGCCTATCTTATATATATATATATATATATATATATATATATATATATATATATATATATATATATATATATATATATATATATATATTTTTTTTTTTTTCTTTTTTCTTTTTATAAGTTGATTAATCTCAAGTTATGTCCTCTGCTTGCTTTATCCCTGCGTCTCCCAAGGAACTGTTTAGCGTGTGCTTGTATATATGTATGTATGTATGTATGTATGTATGTATGTATGTGTAATTTATCGTGTGTGTGTGTGTGTGTGTGTGTGTGTGTGTGTGTGTGTGTGTGACACTTTAGTGGACCCTGTTATACGGTCGGGTCCATAAACATACGTGTGTATCTTTTTTGTTTCCTTTTTTTTTTTAGTCGAGAGGTTTATGGCTCTGGCGGCTTTGTGGGATGCACAGTACGACCCTTCGAATCCCCAGGTACCTGGCATACTGTCGTTCTCCCGACGACGCTTTTACGAGGTCTGGTGTGAGAGGGAGGGATGGAGGGAGGGTGTGTGCTGTGGTCTTTGTGATGTGACGGCCAGGAATAATGATGACAGGTTATTTACTACATAAAACACATATATCTCTTCCTACATGTCAAGCTTCATATATATATATATATATATATATATATATATATATATATATATATATATATATATATTCTTTTTCTTTCTTTTAAACTATTTGCCATTTCCCGCGTTAGCGAGGTAGCGTTAAGAACAGAGGACTGGGCCTTTTTTGGAATATCCTCACCTGGCCCCCTCTGTTCCTTCTTTTGGAAAATTAAACAAAAAATGAGAGGGGAGGATTTCCAGCCCCCCGCTCCCTCCCCTTTTAGTCGCCTTCTACGACACGCAGGGAATACGTGGGAAGTATTCTTAATCCCCTATCCCCAGGGATAATATATATATATATATATATATATATATACACACGAATAAAGTGCATATGAACGCGCACCTTCATAGAACATACAAAGTTCCATCAGCCAGGATCGAACCTGGGACCCCTTGTGCAAGAGGCAGGCATGCTAACCGCTAGGCTAAGGGACTGTATAATAGTATTTAGTATTTCGAATAGTTGTTTCCTATTAAACAGTCCCTTAGCCTAGCGGTTAGCATGCCTGCCTCTTGCACAAGGGGTCCCAGGTTCGACCCTGGCTGATGGAGCTTAGTATGATATATATATATATATATGTATTATTTTCTTATTATACTTAACCGCCGTCTCCCGCGTTAGCGAGGTACTGCAAGGAAACAGACGAGGAATGGCCCAACCCACCCACATACATATGTATATACATAAACGTACACACACACACACACACACACACACAGACGTATACATACATATACGCTTCAACGTATGCATACATACATATACATATATACATATGTACATATCCATACTTGCTGCCTTCATCCATTCTGGTCGCCACCCCGCCACACGAAAATAGCATCTCCCTCCCTCCCCTCCAGCGAGACAGTGCCAGGAACAGACAAAAAAGGCTACATCTGTTCACACTCAGTCTCTAGCTGCCACGTGCAATGCACCGAAACCACAGCTCCCTTTCCACATCCAGGCCCCACATTGAGCCGAAAAGCAAAAGTAAATTTTTTTCTCCAAAATCCTTCCTCAAAAATAACTCACTGGAACGAGTAAAAGAAAAAAAAAAGCATATAACTAGCAGTTTTCTGACCGTTCTCTATGTCAAGTAACAGCAAGGAATGACTTGGACCTAAGAGCATGAAGACAGACTAAGGTCAACATAAATACCTGCTCAGCTCAACAATTTGGTGAAAAGACATGAATAATCATCAAAAATATAGCCATGTATTTATCAAAACATTGTGGACACGTTTCTTCACCTTAGACGTACATGACCCTCAAGCAAGGTAAATATTTATTTCTAACACGGTACTAGTTAAGGTGTTTATGTATATTAGAAGCAAGTCTTAAGATGCATACCATTTAAAATCTTCCCATGTAACTTTTTCCTTTCTGTATACCTCTGACAATGTAACCTTAGACCACGTAAAAGTTGTTCGTGAAGGCAGTTTTTCTGCAGCAGCCTAAAGTAAAACCTGTGTGACCTTGAACAGTGCCTGAATATGAGGCTTATGGCCAAACAACCAGTTTCCAGTCCACTGAAGTACAACCCCATCAATACCATGTGACTTAATTTTTGCTAAATTAACCTTGGTTAGGTGAAACCTTACCGAATGCTTTAGTTTCACTCTCCGTGTTGATTTTATCATCCAAGGAATGGAGCAGATTGGTCTAACATGAACGAATTTTATTAAAGACCCATGCTAAGAATTATGCTTTGAGTGATGGTTCTCTTAAGTGATTTACAACTCTTGTCTTGACTGATGGTTCTTGTAAAAGGTTTTCACTGCAGACGTTGACCTGACTGGATGATTATCTTCGGGCGGTGGCAATAGTCTCAGGGTTAATCCAGCAGCTCAGGTTTTAGAAAAAAAAGAAGTCAAAGGTGAAAGAAAAAGAGCAACGGATAGAAATTCATAGCAATATCTGTGCCAGCTGAGGAAATCAACTGCACACATCATGAAGATTACTCAAACTGAGATCATCTCAACGTTGTTGGTCAACTTGAGAGGCTAAACATGATGTAAACAAACAGAACAATTTCAGTCGAGTTTAAAACTTGGTTCATGGCTTCAAAGGGGTGGATTAACATTAATATAAAAGTATTGAAAAAAAAAATATAATCGCCATTCATAAAAATCTTTAACACAAATTTCTAAGACAAGAAGAAATAGTGACATCATATTCTTTTGATATAAAATATTTATTTTGTTATACTTAACCGCCGTCTCCCGCGTTAGCGAGATAGCGCAAGGAAACAGACAAGGAATGGCCCAACCCACCCACATACACATGTATATACATAAACGTCCGCTCACACACAGATATATACATATATTTTCATTTTATATATATATATATATATATATATATATATATATATATATATATATATATATATATATATATATATATATTATATGTTGGAAAGGATCACAGTTTTGCGCGTGATCAAGATATTCCTATGAGTCCACGGGGAAAATGAAACACGAAAAGTTCCCAAGTGCACTTTCGTGTAATAATCACATCATCAGGGGAGACACAAGAGAGAAATATAACAGTCAGTTGATATACATCGAAGAGACGAAGCTAGGACGCCATTTGGTAAACATGTGATTGTCCAAAAACCAGTGTGTATATATATATATATGTATATATATATATATATATATATATATATATATATATATATATATATATATATATATATTCTTTTTTCTTTTTTTCAAACTATTCGCCATTTCCCCGCGTTAGCGAGGTAGCGTTAAGAACAGAGGACTGGGCCTTTGAGGGAATATCCTCACCTGGCCCCCTTCTCTGTTCCTTCTTTTGGAAAATAAAAAAAAAAACGAGAGGGGAGGATTTCCAGCCCCCGCTCCCTCCCCTTTTAGTCGCCTTCTACGACACGAAGGGAATACGTGGGAAGTATTCTTTCTCCCCTATCCCCAGGGATATATATATATATATATATATATATATATATATATATATATATATATATATATATATATATATATATATATATATATATATCACCCCTATCCCTGGGGATAGGGGTGAAAGAATACTTCCCACGTATTCCTCGCGTGTCGTAGAAAGCGACTAGAGGGGACGGGAGCGGGGGGCCGGAAATCCTCCCCTCCTTGTATTAACTTTCTAAAATGGGAAACAGAAGAAGGAGTCACGCGGGGAGTGATCATCCTCCTCGAAGGCTCAGAGTGGGGTGCCTAAATGTGTGTGGATGTAACCAAGATGTGAAAAAAGGAGAGATAGGTAGTATGTTTGAGGAAAGGAACCTGGATGTTTTGGCTCTGAGTGAAACGAAGCTCAAGGGTAAAGGGGAAGAGTGGTTTGGAAATGTCTGGGGAGTGAAGTCAGGGGTTAGTGAGAGGACAAGAGCAAGGGAAGGAGTAGCAATACTCCTGAAACAGGAGTTGTGGGAGTATGTGATAGAATGTAAGAAAGTAAATTCTCGATTAATATGGGTAAAATTGAAAGTTGATGGAGAGAGGTGGGTGATTATTGGTGCATATGCACCTGGGCATGAGAAGAAAGATCATGAGAGGCAAGTGTTTTGGGAGCAGCTGAATGAGTGTGTTAGCGGTTTTGATGTACGAGACCGGGTTATAGTGATGAGTGATTTGAATGCAAAGGTGAGTAATGTGGCAGTTGAGGGAATAATTGGTATGCATGGGGTGTTCAGTGTTGTAAATGGAAATGGTGAAGAGCTTGTAGATTTATGTGCTGAAAAAGGACTGATGATTGGGAATACCTGGTTTAAAAAGCGAGATATACATAAGTATACTTATGTAAGCAGGAGAGATGGCCAGAGAGCGTTATTGGATTACGTGTTAATTGACAGGCGTGCGAAAGAGAGACTTTTGGATGTTAATGTGCTGAGAGGTGCAACTGGAGGGATGTCTGATCATTATCTTGTGGAGGCTAAGGTGAAGATTAGTATGGGTTTTCAGAAAAGAGGAGTGAATGTTGGGGTGAAGAAGGTGGTGAGAGTAAGTGAGCTTGGGAAGGAGACCTGTGTGGGGAAGTACCAGGAGAGACTGTGTACAGAATGGAAAAAGGTGAGAACAATGGAAGTAAGGGGAGTGGGGGAGGAATGGGATGTATTTAGGGAATCAGTGATGGATTGCGCAAAAGATGCTTGTGGCATGAGAAAAGTGGGAGGTGGGCTGTTTAGAAAGGGTAGTGAGTGGTGGGATGAAGAAGTAAGAGTATTAGTGAAAGAGAAGAGAGAGGCATTTGGACGATTTTTGCAGGGAAAAAATGCAATTGAGTGGGAGAAGTATAAAAGAAAGAGACAGGAGGTCAAGAGAAAGGTGCAAGAGGTGAAAAAAAGGGCAAATGAGAGTTGGGGTGAGAGACTATCAGTAAATTTTAGGGAGAATAAAAAGATGTTCTGGAAGGAGGTAAATAGGGTGCGTAAGACAAGGGAGCAAATGGGAACTTCAGTGAAGGGCGTAAATGGGGAGGTGATAACAAGTAGTGGTGATGTGAGAAGGAGATGGAATGAGTATTTTGAAGGTTTGTTGAATGTGTCTGATGACAGAGTGGCAGATATAGGGTGTTTTGGTCGAGGTGGTGTGCAAAGTGAGAGGGTTAGGGAAAATGATTTGGTAAACAGAGAAGAGGTAGTAAAAGCTTTGCGGAAGATGAAAGCCGGCAAGGCAGCAGGTTTGGATGGTATTGCAGTGGAATTTATTAAAAAAGGGGGTGACTGTATTGTTGACTGGTTGGTAAGGTTATTTAATGTATGTATGACTCATGGTGAGGTGCCTGAGGATTGGCGAAATGCGTGCATAGTGCCATTGTACAAAGGCAAAGGGGATAAGAGTGAGTGCTCAAATTACAGAGGTATAAGTTTGTTGAGTATTCCTGGTAAACTATATGGGAGGGTATTGATTGAGAGGGTGAAGGCATGTACAGAGCATCAGATTGGGGAAGAGCAGTGCGGTTTCAGAAGTGGTAGAGGATGTGTGGATCAGGTGTTTGCATTGAAGAATGTATGTGAGAAATACTTAGAAAAGCAAATGGATTTGTATGTAGCATTTATGGATCTGGAGAAGGCATATGATAGAGTTGATAGAGATGCTCTGTGGAAGGTATTAAGAATATATGGTGTGGGAGGCAAGTTGTTAGAAGCAGTGAAAAGTTTTTATCGAGGATGTAAGGCATGTGTACGTGTAGGAAGAGAGGAAAGTGATTGGTTCTCAGTGAATGTAGGTTTGCGGCAGGGGTGT
>NC_092243.1:73274469-73321969 GCF_036320965.1 Panulirus ornatus | reverse complement strand
AGGAAACGACGAAGAACGGTCCATCCACTCATACACACACACACACACACATATATATATATATATATATATATATATATATATATATATATATATATATATATATATATAAGGGTTAGAATTGATAACAATGTATTTCCAATTACGGTTTAATTAAAATCTTGTGCCACTCCCTCCCCTCCCCCCTTGTTTGTTGTTGACCTGTTGTACCCCCCACTGCTGGGGGAAGGATGGGCGGTGGCGTGGGGGGTCGAACCCTGACCACGCCGCCGTCAACTCTGACATTTTCGCGGGTGAGGGCCGGGGGAGGAGGAGGGGGGGAGGTAAAGAGCGCATGATCGGGGGGAGGGAGGGGGGGGGGGTTCTCGCCTCTGTCCGTCCGTCCGTCCGTCCGTCGCTGGAAAATGATGGGTTCCGTAAATGTTATTATTATGATATCCTCTCTCTCTCTCTCTCTCTCTCTCTCTCTCTCTCTCTCTCTCTCTCTCTCTCTCTCTCTCTCTCTATTTCCCTTCACGTGACGCAATTTCGCGCTCGGTGTAAACCCTGTCTCACGGTAGGGTCTCTCAGTGTCTCGTGTCTCATCATCTCATCTCATCTCCTCCCCTCTCCCCTCGGTCATCTGTGAGAGATGTGAGCCCGCCTCAGCCCCACGAGAATGTCATCTCGCAGATCTCGCCTCGTACTGTGTGGTGGGGTGTGAGGGGAAAATTTAGAGTACGCTTTCCCTCCCTCCCTCCTTCCCCGCTTCCCTCGCTTCGCTCCCTCCCTCCCCGCTTCCTTCCTTCGCTCCCTCCTTCCCCGCTTCCCTCGCTCTCTCCCCGCTCCCTTCCCTCGCTCCCTCCCTCCCCGCTTCCCTCTCTCGCTCCCTCCCTCCCGGCTTCCTTCCCTCCCTCCCCGCTTCCTTCGCTCCCTCCCTCCACGCTTTCCTCCCTCCCTCCCTGCTTCCCTTGCTCCCTCCCTTCCCGCTTCCCTCCCTCGCTCCCTCGACAGCCAGTTTGGTCATGGTGAGGGTTGGGTGGGTGGGTAAGAGTGCCGTGCATGGTGGTGGGTTCCTCTTCATCATGGCTGCTGGGTCTTATCGTGTTGTTGTTGTCAGTGTTGGGGGGTGTGGCCATGCTGCTTGCCTCCCCCCACCTCCCCCTTCCGCCCCCTCCAGTAACCGGTGCTGCTTGTGGCAGGTGGTTGGTAGGTGGCGATGGTGTGGTGGTGGTGTGGTGGTGGTAAGTGGGTAGTCGTGGTAGGTGGTGGTGGTAGGTAGGTAGGTGGGTGGTAGGTGGTGGTGGTGGTGGTAGGTGGGTGGTTGTGTGGTGGTGGTGGTAAGTGGGTAGTCGTGGTAGGTGGTGGTGGTAGGTAGGTAGGTGGGTGGTAGGTGGTGGTGGTGGTGGTAGGTGGGTGGTTGTGTGGTGGTGGTGGTAAGTGGGTAGTCGTGGTAGGTGGTGGTGGTAGGTAGGTGGGTGGGTGGTAGGTGGTGGTGGTGGTGGTAGGTGGGTGGTTGTGTGTTGGTAGGTGGGTGGTTGTGTGGTGGTGGTGGTAAGTGGGTAGTCGTGGTAGGTGGTGTGGTAGATGGTGGTGGTAGGTGGTGGTAGGTAGGTAGGTAGGTGGGTAGTGGTGGTGTGGTGGTGGTAAGTGGATAATTGTGGCACCAGGTGGTGTGGTAGGTGGGTGGTGTGGTAGGTGTTGGTGGTGGTGCACGCGGAGTACCTCTTGTTTTTGTTTGTTCCATTGCGATTGTTTTGTTTGTTAAGGCGAGGCAAGAGACGCGCGTGCGTGTTTGGATGGGCAGGTGGGGTATGCGTGGTGGGTATGGTTTAAAATGTTCGTATAGTAATAATGATGATAGTGATGATAATAATAATGATAATAGTAATGATATGATAGTGATGATAATGATAATGATAGATTGATAATAATGATAATGATGATGATAATGATGATAATAATTATGATAATAATAATAATGATAATAATAATAATGATAATAGTAATGATAATAATAATAATGATAATAATAATAATGATAATAATTATAATAATAATAGTGACGAAAGGTGGTACCGGACTCTGCCCTCACATGGTTGCACAGCGAGTTGAAAAGTCGCCTTTGGTGAGGCTTGCAGCGTTCCTCAGGTGGTGACGAAAAGGCGCCTCCTCCTCCTCCTCCGCTCCAAAGGAGTCCCTCACTTCCCTGCTTCTGATTGTAGCGCAGTGTCGAAGCGGCCGTCGCCCCATGAGAGAGGTTCGGGGTCACATAACTATGATTATAATGATGATAAATGGACTATAACGATAAAGGACATTTTATCATTATTTTTATCATTATACTCTATTTATTTATTGTAAATATTGTTTTTGATGATTGTATTGACCATACAGGCTATAGGGAGTTTCTGACCGACCCCAGCTGCTGCTCACTGTATGATCACATGAAGTCGTACGAATGAATAATGAAAAGTAACAATGGAATCTTGTCATGTATACGCCATCACGGGCGTACATATTGCGTAGCGGGGGGTGGGGGGGGGGATCGCAGGTGTTGCCCTTGTGGACACAGGTGACAGGGAACAGGTGTTCATATCACCTCTGTGTTTGTTTGTTTATTTTTTTTTTGCGCGCGCGTGGTGATAACTTGGCAATAGAGAGGTGTGTGTGTGTGTGTGTGTGTGTGTGTGTGTGTGTGTGTGTGCGCGCACGCGCGCGCTCGCGGGTGGGCGGAGAGGGTCCTTATCGCTTTTATCAGCGTGCTTAGATCATTTGACAGACAGGTGTTTGCATCACCTGTGTTCTTTTTCTCCCTTTGTGTGTACCAGTGATAGCCGGCAACAGGTGCTGGGAGTAAGGGGGGAAGGGGGAGGAGGAGGGGATGGGGGGGAAGTCTTTTTTTTATCAGTGTGTGTAGATGTAATCTCACCGTCTCTCTCTCTCTCTCTCTCTCTCTCTCTCTCTCTCTCTCTCTCTCTCTGTGGCCATACCGTCTCGTCTCGTCTTTACTGTCTGTGTCTGTCTTTCTCTTCCTCTTCCTCCACACCCGCCGTCTGTCAGTTTTCCTTCTCACCCACCCTCACAGTGTGTCTTTTCTGTCTGTCTTCAGTCTTTCTGTCCATCTCACCCGTTCATCGCCTGTCTGCCTGGCTGTGTATCTTCCCCACACACACTGTTTCGCAACCTGTCTGTCTGTCTGTCTGTTCGTCTTTCCCACTCGCTTCCACAGCCTGTCTATCTGTCTGTCCTTCTCTCACTCACATCCTGTCTGTCTGTCTTTCCCACACGCTTCCACAGCCCGTCTGTCTACCTGTCTAAACTTCTCACATGTTCTCACAGCTTGTCTGTCTGTCTGTCTTTCCCACTCGCTTCCACAGCCTGTCTGTATGTCTGTGTGTCTGTCGCTCACTCACAACCTGTCTGTCTGTCGCTTCCACAGCCTGTCTATCTATCTGTCAAGTCTACTCACACGTTCTCAAAGCGTTTTTTCTCTCGTCTACTCTTGCCATCTGCTCTTCCATCCAGTTTTATGTGTTTATCGTCTCCCGCTCTCACAGCCTGTCTGTGTTCATGTCTGTCCACCCCAGTTTTCCTCTGCTTGAGAACACTGCAGATGTTTCTGTTGATCTCGGGTGTAGCTGTGATCGCTGCCGGTAGCTTACGCTTAGCTTTAGCTGAGAACACTTCTGAGTGCTCATGATGTTTTAGCTCCCGCTGCGAGGCGGATGCTGGGTTGCACAGTGCGTCAGTTTTGTAAACAAAGGTGTCATCTGTTCACATCTACCAGTGGTGTCATCTGTTCACATGTACCAGTGGTGTCATCTGTTCACATCCACCAGTGGTGTCATCTGTTCACATCTACCAGTGGTGTCATCTGTTCACATCTACCAGTGGTGTCATCTGTTCACATGTACCAGTGGTGTCATCTGTTCACATCTACCAGTGGTGTCATCTGTTCACATCTACCAGTGGTGTCATCTGTTCACATCTACCAATGGTGTCATCTGTTCACATCTACCAGTGGTGTCATCTCTTCACATCCACCAGTGGTGTCATCTGTTCACATCCACCAGTGGTGTCATCTGTTCACATCTACCAGTGGTGTCATCTGTTCACATCCACCAGTGGTGTCATCTGTTCACATGTACCAGTGGTGTCATCTGTTCACATCTACCAGTGGTGTCATCTGTTCACATGTACCAGTGGTGTCATCTCTTCACATCCACCAGTGGTGTCATCTGTTCACATCTACCAGTGGTGTCATCTGTTCACATCCACCAGTGGTGTCATCTGTTCACATCCACCAGTGGTGTCATCTGTTCACATGTACCAGTGGTGTCATCTGTTCACATCCACCAGTGGTGTCATCTGTTCACATCTACCAGTGGTGTCATCTCTTCACATCTACCAGTGGTGTCATCTGTTCACATCCACCAGTGGTGTCATCTCTTCACATCCACCAGTGGTGTCATCTCTTCACATCTACCAGTGGTGTCATCTGTTCACATCTACCAGTGGTGTCATCTGTTCACATCTACCACAGTTGCCTGATCACCCAGACCAGAACAGACCTCTCGCGTGGTAGGGAGATCCAGTCTTTCGCCGAGTCTGGTTCATGATCGTATCTGCTGAGGGCAGCAAAGGTGTTCCTCTCGAAGGGGAAAGGCTCGTCCTGTGGTGGTAAATATATAAACAGGAGCCACGGTAAAGACCTTTTATGAAAAGATGCCACCTTTGGTGACAAGGTGTTCCAATTCCTCTCTCGCCTCACCCTTTTTCTTTCCTTTCCGTTCCTTTCCTTTCCTTTCCATTCCATTTTCTCTCCTTTTGTTTCCTTTCCATTCCATTCCTTTCGTTTCCTTTCCTTTCCTTTCTTTTCTCCTTTCCTTGTCTCTCGTCTCGTCTTTTTCCTCTCTTCTCTTCTCTCTCTCTCTCTCATCCTCGTTTTGACCTCGTATGTCTCCATGTCCAGGGCCTTAAACCAAATGGTTGTTGACGTCTGTTATCTATATCCATCCTTCCTCTTTTATCTTTAGCCTCATAATCGCTGCTGGAAACACCTGGCTTGATATTCCTACTCATCTGTGTCCCCTCCTCGTGCGCGCACATGAGGACCTTCGTCCTCTTTCCTTCATCATTCAAAAGAAAAAGAAAAATCCAGGCGACAGGAACTCTTGTTTTGATGGGTAATTAACTAACGCCATTAACGGCAAATAAGGTCATTATTCCTCGGGAGGTGGTGTGTCCTGGGCAGGCAGACAGGTGGCCATTCGCCACCAGTCGATGTTGTACCCCAAAATAGAGCAGTTATGGAGGGAGTATTGGCTCATGGTGCGTGGCCGGCCATACGAAGCTCTGGTTCCAACGTGCCCCCCCCCCCCCCTCTCTCTCTCTCTCTCTCTCTCTCTCTCTCTCTCTCTCTCTCTCTCTCTCTCTCTTCCCGGGGCTGTCTGTAGTCGCTGTGCTGTGAGAAGAAAGTAGTTATGGGGATAAGAAAGTAGTTATGGGGATAAGAAAGTAGTTATGGGGATAAGAAAGTAGTTATGGGGATAAGAAAGTAGTTATGGGGATAAGAAAGTAGTTATAGGGATAAGAAAGTAGTTATGGGGATAAGAAAGTTGTTATGGGGGATATTGCTTCGTGAACCTCATGTGATTCGAACGAAGCAGTGGTTCAAGATGTCTCGGGCTTGTCTGTTAGTCGCTGTGTTGCAAAAAAAAAAAGATATTAGTTCATGAAAATATTGGCTCGTGAACCTTTGTGATTCGAACGAAGCCGTGGCCAGCTGTCGCTGTGCTTCGAAGCGAAAGAAGTGTTACGAGGATCACTGGTTCGTGAAGCGTGTGATTCGAACGACGCCTTAAGCCGGCACGGCGTCAGTTTGTCTCGAAAATAAGATTTGCGCTTGGGAAAGACGTAACACACAAGACCCGGTGGCCCACGTCTAGGTTCTGTTTTCACAACTTACCTTTGTGTATATACTCGTGTTTATATAACCCGAGTGTAGATAATACCGAGTCATGAAGCATGTCATTAAGCGAAGCTCCGGGGGTTCATGGTGTCTCGAACAGCTGTGTCGGACGGTGAGTTGCTCCGCAGTGTAACAAGAGGCGTATATACATGTGTACACACGGTGGTACACATGTGCGGGGTATGCATGCACACAGTCCTTGATACAGATGCACTCAGGTGTATGCGCCAGTGCATATACAGAGGGAAGAATGCACACACACACACACACACACACACACACACACACACACACACACACAGTTCACAGTCCCTCAAAAGGAACCGTAGCGACGCAGAACAGACGTACGTACAGTCCACAACAGTGAACGGAAGATTCAGGATGGCGGAGGAGACGAACTTGGTGATCCCTCCCTCCTTGGAGAGAGAGAGAGAGAGAGAGAGAGAGAGAGAGAGAGAGGAGAGAGAGAGAGAGAGAGAGAGAGAGAGGAAAACCTCGATCCTCACCGGGGGGGGGAGTCATGGACACACAGGCTTCCAACGTGTACGCAGAGAGAGAGAGAGAGAGAGAGGAGAGAGAGGAGAGAGAGAGAGAGAGAGAGAGAGAGAGAGAATGCTTGCCGTATACCATCGCGTGTCACAAAAGCGGTACAGGATCTATGTGTGTGTGCAGAGGTTGATACACCCGTCTGTGCCAAGCCTTCTTAGTCTGTACACCTAACAACATATGGGGGAGGGGTGGATTCGAGCGTGTCAGGTATGATGAACCAGTTTTGGAAGAAAGTGATCATAGTCATGGCGTATATTTTATGGTTAAGGGAGGGTTGGGGTGGTGTGGGGGGGGGGGGCATATGGCAGGATAGAACCCCATGGTAATTACAGAGAGGTGATGAAGGTTTCCTTGAGTGTACATGGCTTGGGTGAGAGGGGGGGGGGGGGAGGTGTGTAATGGGATCACAGACCAGTGATGTGAAATGTTGTGTGAACCTACGACGAAGGAGTGTCGGGGGCGTAGGGTGAATGATGGATCGACATTGAGGAAGAGAGGGTGAGGAAAAAAGAGAGAGAGAGAGAGAGAGAGAGAGAGAGAGAGAGAGAGAGAGAGAGAGAGAGAGAGAGAGAGAGAGAGAAGGTTTGATTCAGTGAAGTATGCCAGAAAGTGGAAGAGCCTAGAGGTGTAGAATGAATGAGATAAGATAGCATATGAGAGGTAGAAACAAGAAGAAGAGTACTACGAGATAAGAAGGAGAGAGAAACAGAGGAACTTTTAGGGGAAAAAGAAAGCGTATCGTGGACAAGGCCAAAAAAACACCCCAATCGGAAACTTTTGCGTAAGTTGATCAGGAGCAAATTATCGGCTACAAAGCAGGTAATCAGGCAAAAAGGGATACGAAGGGAAGAACACTTGTGGAGGACTGGGAGGTGGGGAGGGAGGGTGGGTCAGGGGAAATATGCGAGGAACTGAGGGATAAGGTTTCCAAAGCGTGTTCACAGCGGAGAACACAACCAGCCCCCCACACGCCCCATCGTATAGCAACGTGTCACGAAGTCTTGTGAGTGTACAGGAGGTCGATAGATATGATATTCCCGTGGCTGGCACTTAGAATACCCCATGTTTGAGGCCCATGGTAATCACGAAGTCTCTTCCCCATGAATAGAATGGGCAGAAGCACTTGTTAGGCCGCCGTAACTACGGTCCAACAGGCCATTAGAGGAAGGAGGTATAGCCTCAGAGGTGTGGAGGAAGAGGGTCAGTGTCATGCCTCATCTCTAAGAAAGGTGGCAGGGAAATCGGGGAGGACTGCTGACCAGTCAGGCCTCCTTGACAAATGGTCTGCCAAACCACAGAGAAGATAATGATCATCAAGCAATTGGATGACGCCTTGACAAGCAGAAACTACCTAGTTGGGAAACAACTTAGGTTTTATGGATAGGGGAGGTTAGGCTTTATGGATCACCCAGACGTCTTTGGCAGGTCGAGAATGTTCAAGATGGGGCCCCCCACCCGTGTAGAACTCCCTCCCCGTACAGTACAAGAGATGGGGCCCCCCACCCATGTAGAACTCCCTCCCCGTACAGTACAAGAGATGGGCCCCCCACCCGTGTAGAACTCCCTCCCCGTACAGTACAAGAGATGGGGCCCCCCACCCGTGTAGAACTCCCTCCCCGTACAGTACAAGAGATGGGCCCCCCCACCCGTGTAGAACTCCCTCCCCGAACAGTACAAGTGATGGGGCCCCACCCGTGTAGAACTCCCTCTCCGCACAATACAAGAGATGGGCCCCCCCACCCGTGTAGAACTCCCTCCCCGTACAGTACAAGTCATGGGGGCCCCAGCAGTGTAGAACCCTTCCCGTATAGTACAAGAAATGGGGCCCCACCCATGTAGAACTCCCTCCCCGTACAGTACAAGAGATAGGGCCCCACCAGTGGAGAACTCCCTCTCTGTATATATAGTACCAGTAGGTCTTTACACACACACACACACACACACACACACACACACACACACACACACGACGTACACATGCCCGTCCGTCATGTGGTAGCTTGACTGCTGCATGACGGGCTGGTGGTTGTGGTGGTGGTACGACCACGTCTGGTGTGGTGTGTTGTCTCCACCTAACGACACTGGCCCCCCCTCCCCACTCTAACCCTCTCCTCCCTCCTTCTCCCCTCCTCTTCCATCCTCCCTCCCGGAGGGGGGGGGGGGGGCAGTATCAGGACGCATGTACCGAGCGATGGAGAGGGTTACGGGGGGGGGTGAGGGGTAGGAGAGGGGAGGGTAAGTAAGTAAATAATCGGTTAAGCAAGTAAATAAATAAGTAAGGAAGGGGTGGAAGGATCATGGCACATCCCCCAGGTTGATGCACTATGCGTTACCGCTTGGTGTACGCTCCCGTCTTCCTGTGTGTGGGACACAGCTCTAACCCACACAACTGTGTGTGTGTGTGTGTGTGTGTGTGTGTGTGTGTGTGTCACGAGAGTATGAATTTAATTCGTAACTAATCCAGTAATCAAACACACACACACACACACACACACACACACACACACACCACACGGTAAACCCTCACAACCAGAGTTGACATGTCATATATATATATATATATATATATATATATATATATATATATATATATATATATATATATATATATATATATATTTATCTTTTGCTTCAAAATAATGTTTTCCTTTCTTTCTCTCTCCCTCACAGCTTGCGTCGAGGTCCTGGTGCCAACGTGCAGGACAGCAGCGGTTACACAGCGCTCCACCATGCTGCCCTCAATGGCCATAAGTGAGTAGCATCACCATCACACCTCCCTCTCTCTCCCCCAGACTCACTCACGCACACTCCGTCTCTTTCCCTCCCACACACACCCACACGCGCCCACGCGCGCTACTGGGCAAGGGCAAGGGCAGGCCGGCTACCTCAGACACACGGAGGTTAAGAGATACACTCACACATGCCAGACTTTCTAGTGTTTTTTTTTTTACATGTGACCCAAACATCATCTCGGTGGGGATGTAGCATGGACGGCGCTCATCATGTCCTCCCCGACCAGACCGTGTGTTGACCGTATGTCGACACAAGAGAGAGCGGCGCGTCGTGTATTAACTCGGCCTAAAGATCCCCGGAGCTTTTCTGTTCCTCCAGCTACCTGGCTTAAGCATCAGGTTTTAGAGTGGGTCGGGGAGCTTGCGTTAGTTAGTCCAGGGTCTCGGCTGCAAGTAGGATTAATTAGATCAGAAGGGATTAAGTTTCGGCCGGGGGATTTAAGTTAGGTTAGCACGGAGACCAAGCCTCTGTGTGTGTGTGTGTGTGTGTGTGTGTGTTTACACATGACAAGTACGGGAGGACTGAGGGCATTGACGTGTGTATTTATAGCTTAAGCTTGCCCACGGGTCGTCAGTGTTGACTCACACTGCGTGGATGACGGTGGCGGTGTCAAGGCACCACAAGCCGTACTCAGGACTCATCCGTCACCCGCGCCGACTCATCCATGATGTAAGAACTCATCGCTGTATCGTCATCCACCACCACCACCACAGACAGAAGTTCACCATCAGTTGATCATGCCACTCACAGACGCGTCACCATCTGCTGTAACCCTACGTCAGCTGACTCGGTACCAGCTGACTCGCCGCCAGCTGACCCACCACCAGCTGACCCACCACCAGCTGACAGAAAACAAAAGGGGCTCCTCAAATGGAAACTAGAAGACTATTATGAGTCTATATTGCTCACCTGGCTGTAAATATGTCAGAATATTGGGTAACTTTTTAATATGATAAATTTAACTAATAAAAAATAAGTTAGCATTGTACGTATAAGAGAGAGAGAGAGAGAGAGAGAGAGAGAGAGAGAGAGAGAGAGAGAGAGAGAGAGAGAGAGAATGTAGTCACTATGCATTAAGAGTGCACAAAGGAGGCGAAAAAGATGGGAGTGTTTGATGGTATAGTAACCCCAACGTTGCTGTATGGGTACGAGAGTCTTTGGGGCGGGCCACAAGTGCACAAGAACGGAAGACTGTGGATATGTCCGAAATGGAAGGCTTGAGGACAATGATATGGTATGAGGTGGGGTTGGATCGTGTTGACAGGGTGTGTGTGTCTGAGAGAGAGAGAGAGAGAGAGAGAGAGAGAGAGAGAGAGAGAGAGAGAGAGAGAGAGAGAGGTCGTAAGGAAGTGGAGTATGACTTAGAGAGAGAGAGAGAGAGAGAGAGAGAGAGAGAGAGAGAGAGAGAGAGAGAGAGAGAGAGAGAGAGAGAGAGAGGTGACTGAAGCGGTTCGCACATCCATAGAGGTTAGGAGGAGGAGAGAGTTAGGCTGCCACCAAGTGGACGTGCGTGTCAGATGTGGAGGGAGCTAGGGAGAGGTAGCTGTGGTGGTGTGGAGGGAGGGTTATTAAGGAGATGGAAGGTGGTTGTGGGCAACCACAGTATATCTTCTGTGGGGCTTGTCACGCTGGTCTCTCTCTCTCTCTCTCTCTCTCTCTCTCTCTCTCTCTCTCTCTCTCTCTCTCTCTCTCTCTCTCTCGGTTGTAACGTGAGCCCGGATATTTTGGCGTTTAAAAATCGTAAAGATAAAAGTTAGGCAAACGCTGTACAAGACAGGCAGCAGAAAAAGGCAAGAGAATAGGCAATAAAAAGCTGAAGAAATGCAATAATTGATTTCACGTAAGAAATATATACTTATAGTATGCATAATGATAAATAAATTAGTCAAATGAATGATGTTTAACCAGTCACTTTGCTACAAGAATAGCTCATTTATTATTAACTTCCCGCCATTAAAAAAACCTTGCTGCTCCTCAGAAAGAAAACGGGGGCAAAGAAATAAAAAATGAATAAATAAATTACAGTTTCACGTCTCACCACAGCAGAAGGAAGAATTCCGTCACCAATTAGTCAAATGATACTCTCTCATCCGTCGTTCACTACACATTGACTGCCAACCAACGCCAGACTCCGAAACTAAAGTTTTAAGTTCTGGTGAAGCGCTCACTTTATAGACATGGTAAGTTGTGTGTGTGTGTGTGTGTCTAAGCTGTGTTTTGTAATAGATATGAATCACACGGCGACGGAAGACAGAGCTCCGCGGGGCTATATATATTCACTAGTACTGTACCCGTTACACACACACACACACACACACACACACACACACGTCCAGGACCCGTCAATACAGCGGTGACGTACGAAACTGCTCAAGTTTGAAATGAAGTGATCTGATTCGAAAAAAGGCGCAGAATATTGATATTTTTTATGTCTTGAAGTGCAGCCCCCAAAAATCATAATACACTCGCGAGTTTCTTTTATAGCAGAATGGTGTGAAGGCTAGAAACAGGCACAAATGGGCATGTTAAGACAAAGATTGATATATAAAAACAGGACCTTGAAAATGGTTGGAGTAGGCTGAAGTTTAGTTCTTAAAGGTTTTCGTCCACCCATACGAAGAACTGTTTCATTTACAAAGTGATTCGAAAAACCGCAATTAACTTCCAGAGACCCTCAGGATGACTGGCTTGCTTCAGGAGGTACCAGGGAATGATATCCAGTGAGGTCTGGTGGTGATCAGTGACCAGGTAGATGTATGTGTACATATATGTGTTGGGGGAGGCCCTGGCCCCTTCACCAGGTTTCCTCTGGTACAGGAGGTCAGTAGGTCTGGTGGTACACCCCCATGTTCTCCTGTAGCCACTCCGGAGCACCGCTTGATCCTTGCCAGGCTCACTCGATAATAACACTCATGTACACCACCATCTGCCTCATCCCAGGCTGACTCACTACCAGTTTACTCATCACCCCCGTCCACCACATCCTCCTCCTCATCCCACCCCACTCTGACTCGTTACTCATCTACTCATCACACAGTTGACCACCTTACACATCATCACCAGCTGACCCTCCGCCCCTCCTTCATCCCCTCCTGAACTATGGTTTTGACCGTCTTTGTTCTGATGCCTGTGGCATGAGAGACAGCCCTCATCGGGCGTGGAAACCCCCTCCCCTGCTGGTGAATACCTGGTGAATACTCCTCCACAGATCTTACTCACGTGTTGACTGAGAATTACTGCAGGCCTTTGCAGCGTGCTGGACGCCCTCTGCAAATGTGCTGATGTGTCTTCAAACAGATAAATCTTTCCGGTTCTTAAACAAGAGGATTTACGTTTACTTTTTTTTTTTGTTTTTGGTAATTCCACCTTTTACGATAAGCTTAGGCTGTGGTCGAGATATCGTAGGTCCACGATAAGCTTAGGCTGTGGTCGAGATATCGTAGGTCCACGATAAGCTTAGGCTGTGGTCGAGATATCCGTAGGTCCACGATAAGCTTAGGCTGTGGTCGAGATATCGTAGGTCCACGATAAGCTTAGGCTGTGGTCGAGATGTCTGTAGGTCGACGATAAGCTTAGGCTGTGGTCGACGGTAAGCTTAGGCTGTGGTCGAGATGTCTGTAGGTCGACGGTAAGCTTAGGCTGTGGTCGAGATGTCTGTAGGTCGACGATAAGCTTAGGCTGTGGTCGAGATATCGTAGGTCCACGATAAGCTTAGGCTGTGGTCGAGATATCCGTAGGTCCACGATAAGCTTAGGCTGTGGTCGCCGTTAAGCTTAGGCTGTGGTCGCCGTTAAGCTTAGGCTGTGGTCGCCGTTAAGCTTAGGCTGTGGTCGAGATATCGTAGGTCCACGATAAGCTTAGGCTGTGGTCGAGATATCGTAGGTCCACGATAAGCTTAGGCTGTGGTCGCCGTTAAGCTTAGGCTGTGGTCGAGATATCGTAGGTCCACGATAAGCTTAGGCTGTGGTCGAGATATCGTAGGTCCACGATAAGCTTAGGCTGTGGTCGAGATATCGTAGGTCCACGATAAGCTTAGGCTGTGGTCGAGATATCCGTAGGTCCACGATAAGCTTAGGCTGTGGTCGAGATATCGTAGGTCCACGATAAGCTTAGGCTGTGGTCGAGATGTCTGTAGGTCGACGATAAGCTTAGGCTGTGGTCGAGATATCGTAGGTCCACGATAAGCTTAGGCTGTGGTCGAGATATCGTAGGTCCACGATAAGCTTAGGCTGTGGTCGAGATATCGTAGGTCCACGATAAGCTTAGGCTGTGGTCGAGATATCGTAGGTCCACGATAAGCTTAGGCTGTGGTCGAGATATCCGTAGGTCCACGATAAGCTTAGGCTGTGGTCGAGATATCCGTAGGTCCACGATAAGCTTAGGCTGTGGTCGAGATGTCTGTAGGTCGACGATAAGCTTAGGCTGTGGTCGAGATATCCGTAGGTCCACGATAAGCTTAGGCTGTGGTCGACGGTAAGCTTAGGCTGTGGTCGACGGTAAGCTTAGGCTGTGGTCGAGATGTCTGTAGGTCGACGAGCTGTGGTCGACGGTAAGCTTAGGCTGTGGTCGAGATATCCGTAGGTCCACGATAAGCTTAGGCTGTGGTCGCCGTTAAGCTTAGGCTGTGGTCGCCGTTAAGCTTAGGCTGTGGTCGACGGTAAGCTTAGGCTGTGGTCGCCGTTAAGCTTAGGCTGTGGTCGAGATATCCGTAGGTCCACGATAAGCTTAGGCTGTGGTCGAGATATCGTAGGTCCACGATAAGCTTAGGCTGTGGTCGAGATGTCTGTAGGTCGACGATAAGCTTAGGCTGTGGTCGAGATATCGTAGGTCCACGATAAGCTTAGGCTGTGGTCGACGGTAAGCTTAGGCTGTGGTCGACGGTAAGCTTAGGCTGTGGTCGACGGTAAGCTTAGGCTGTGGTCGCCGTTAAGCTTAGGCTGTGGTCGAGATATCCGTAGGTCCACGATAAGCTTAGGCTGTGGTCGCCGTTAAGCTTAGGCTGTGGTCGACGGTAAGCTTAGGCTGTGGTCGACGGTAAGCTTAGGCTGTGGTCGAGATATCCGTAGGTCCACGATAAGCTTAGGCTGTGGTCGACGGTAAGCTTAGGCTGTGGTCGACGGTAAGCTTAGGCTGTGGTCGCCGTTAAGCTTAGGCTGTGGTCGACGGTAAGCTTAGGCTGTGGTCGAGATATCGTAGGTCCACGATAAGCTTAGGCTGTGGTCGCCGTTAAGCTTAGGCTGTGGTCGACGGTAAGCTTAGGCTGTGGTCGAGATATCCGTAGGTCCACGATAAGCTTAGGCTGTGGTCGACGGTAAGCTTAGGCTGTGGTCGACGGTAAGCTTAGGCTGTGGTCGAGATATCGTAGGTCCACGATAAGCTTAGGCTGTGGTCGACGGTAAGCTTAGGCTGTGGTCGCCGTTAAGCTTAGGCTGTGGTCGACGGTAAGCTTAGGCTGTGGTCGAGATATCGTAGGTCCACGATAAGCTTAGGCTGTGGTCGAGATATCGTAGGTCCACGATAAGCTTAGGCTGTGGTCGAGATATCCGTAGGTCCACGATAAGCTTAGGCTGTGGTCGAGATATCGTAGGTCCACGATAAGCTTAGGCTGTGGTCGACGGTAAGCTTAGGCTGTGGTCGCCGTTAAGCTTAGGCTGTGGTCGAGATATCCGTAGGTCCACGATAAGCTTAGGCTGTGGTCGACGGTAAGCTTAGGCTGTGGTCGAGATATCGTAGGTCCACGATAAGCTTAGGCTGTGGTCGAGATGTCTGTAGGTCGACGATAAGCTTAGGCTGTGGTCGAGATATCCGTAGGTCCACGATAAGCTTAGGCTGTGGTCGAGATATCGTAGGTCCACGATAAGCTTAGGCTGTGGTCGCCGTTAAGCTTAGGCTGTGGTCGAGATATCGTAGGTCCACGATAAGCTTAGGCTGTGGTCGACGGTAAGCTTAGGCTGTGGTCGACGGTAAGCTTAGGCTGTGGTCGACGGTAAGCTTAGGCTGTGGTCGAGATATCGTAGGTCCACGATAAGCTTAGGCTGTGGTCGCCGTTAAGCTTAGGCTGTGGTCGCCGTTAAGCTTAGGCTGTGGTCGAGATGTCTGTAGGTCGACGATAAGCTTAGGCTGTGGTCGAGATATCCGTAGGTCCACGATAAGCTTAGGCTGTGGTCGCCGTTAAGCTTAGGCTGTGGTCGACGGTAAGCTTAGGCTGTGGTCGACGGTAAGCTTAGGCTGTGGTCGAGATGTCTGTAGGTCGACGATAAGCTTAGGCTGTGGTCGAGATGTCTGTAGGTCGACGATAAGCTTAGGCTGTGGTCGCCGTTAAGCTTAGGCTGTGGTCGACGGTAAGCTTAGGCTGTGGTCGAGATGTCTGTAGGTCGACGGTAAGCTTAGGCTGTGGTCGCCGTTAAGCTTAGGCTGTGGTCGAGATGTCTGTAGGTCGACGATAAGCTTAGGCTGTGGTCGAGATGTCTGTAGGTCGACGATAAGCTTAGGCTGTGGTCGAGATGTCTGTAGGTCCACGATAAGCTTAGGCTGTGGTCGAGATGTCTGTAGGTCGACGGTAAGCTTAGGCTGTGGTCGAGATGTGAGTAGGTCCACGGTAAGCTTAGGCTGTGGTCGAGATATCCGTAGGTCCACGATAAGCTTAGGCTGTGGTCGACGGTAAGCTTAGGCTGTGGTCGCCGTTAAGCTTAGGCTGTGGTCGAGATATCCGTAGGTCCACGATAAGCTTAGGCTGTGGTCGCCGTTAAGCTTAGGCTGTGGTCGAGATATCCGTAGGTCCACGATAAGCTTAGGCTGTGGTCGACGGTAAGCTTAGGCTGTGGTCGAGATGCCTGTAGGTCCACGACAAGCTTAGCTGGGGTAGCGGTGCAGAAATCGTGTGGTTTAAAACCAAGGTGAACAGTTTCGACCCGAGTGGGGTTGGGGGTTTGGATGTTAAACCTCTTCAGCAACAAGGCGCCTTACGACGACCTAACCTTTGCGTACGACGGTTCTGTTACCTCACTGTGTACGACGGTGGTACTACTACTACTACTACTACTGCTGTTAACTACTACTACTATTAACTACTACGACTACTACCTGCTGTGTGTACGACGGTACTACGATCCATTGAGTACGACGTTACGACGACGCTTGCTCAAAGCACGACTGTAGAACCCTGGAGTAAAATGACTTGACCTTCGACCTAATACCTAAAGAGTCAGGTCAAAGGTCGTTAGGCCGCTATCCCCAAAGGGTCGTACCTTCTTGCTCAAGTGCAGTACCGTCGTGCATAAGGGTCGTACCGTCGTACTCAAGGGTCGTACCGTCGTGCTCAAGGGTCGTACCGTCGTACTCAAGGTTCGTACTGTGGTGATCAAGGGTCGTAACGTCGTGCTCGAAGGGTCGCACCGTCGTGTTCCAGGGTCGCATCGTCGAACATAAGGGTCGCATAGCCGTGCTCAAGGGCCATACCTTCGTACACAAAGGGCCGTACCGTCGTGCTCAAAGGGCCGTACCGTCGTACTGAAAGGGCCGTACCGTCTTACTCAAAAGGGGCCGTACCGTCGTACTCAAAAGGGGCCGTAGGTGCCTGCCGTCGTGTTCGAAGGCTGGTGTGCGTGAAGCAGGACTTGCCATGGTTGAGTTGAATAGTTCATTGTGCCTCGCATCATCAGACCCGGATGTTGTGCACTGTTATTCCATAGTTGTAGTACAGGAAGGAGGGAGGGAGGGACGGAGGGAGGGAGAGAGGGTCGGGTCGACCTGGGCCTGGTCGTGCACCAGGGGGGGTTCGTGGCTCGTTAGGGGAGCGAGCGTGCACGTCCTCCACCGCTCCGGAAGGAAGTTCGGGGCGGCGGGAATAGAGAGAGAGAGAGAGAGACGGCAGCAGCAGGCTGGCGATTGCTGTAGGATTTATAGTAGAGAGGGGAGAGCCCTGAGTGTACGTTGGACCCCCTGGTGCATATGTTTGAACCCCACGAGCATATGTTGTTTGACCCCTCGAATATATGTTGTTTGACCCCACGAGCATATGTTGTTTGACCCCACGAATATATGTTTGACTCCTTGAGCATATGTTTGACCCCTCGAACATATGTTGTTTGACCCTTCGAGCATATGTTGTTTGACCCCTCAAGCATATGTTGTTTGACCCCACGAGCATATGTTTCACCCCTCGAGCATATGTTTCACCCCTTGAGCATATGTTTCACCCCTCGAGAATATGTTTGACCCCTCGAGCATATGTTTGACCCCTCGAGCATATGTTTGACCCCTCGAGAATATGTTTGACCCCTCGAGCATATGCTTGACCCCTCGTGCATATGTTTGACCCCTCGAGCATATGTTTGACCCCTCGAGAATATGTTTGACCCCTCGAGCATATGCTTGACCCCTCGTGCATATGTTTCACTCCTTGAACACCACGTCAGGTACGACCCCTGGGCAGATATGTGGTCACGACCCCTGAACAAGGTGGTAGGAGGAGTAGGCAGGACATCCCGGCATTCGATGTGACCCTTGACCATGTGTCAGGTCACACAGTAGGTCATTTCTCATAAGTTTTACGATCGTGCTCAAGGGTCGCAGGGTCGTGCTTAAGGTCCGTACCCTACAAGTTCGTGTCGTACCTTCGTGCTCATGGGTCGTGCCGTGCCGTGGTACCCAAAGGTCGTACCATCGTGCTCGAGGGTCGTACCGTCGGGCTCAAGGGTAACACCGTCGTGCTCGAGGGTCGTACCGTCGTGCTTGAGGGTAACGTACCGTCGTGCTCAAGGGTAACGTACCGTCGTGCTCAAGGGTCGTACCGTCGTGCTCAGGTGGTTGCTATGGGCAGCTGGTTTGTTAGACAGAAGCCATGTATCCCCCCCCCTCCCCTCTCGGTCCCTGCCCGTCTCTAAACTTCGTTAGCGAGGCCTCGATCTCGTGCCTGAGGTCTCGCTGCGTCAGGCGTGGTCTCGTGAGAGAGGAGGACTGTCTCTCGGTGTTGTCTCGTACCAGCGGGTGACTGTTGCCCCAGAGGAGACGGGAGGGGGGGGGGGGTTGGGACGGACGGACGGACGGATGGACGTGGAGACGTCGGGGACGGACGGACGGACGGACGGAGGGGAGGACTGGTATATTATGGAAGTGGAAACTTCACGTATGCACGGATGTGGGAAGGGTTTCATTCGCCCCTTTGCAGTACGACGGTTTTACCCCGTCAGTACGACGGTTTTACCCCGTCGTTACGACGGTTTTTACCCCGTCATTACGACGGTTTTACTCCGTCGTTACGACGGTTTTACCCCGTCAGTACGACGGTTTTACCCCGTCGTTACGACGGTTTTTTACCCCGTCATTACGATGGTTTTACCCCGTCATTACGATGGTTTTACTCCGTCGTTACGACGGCTTTACCCCGTCATTACGACGGTTTTACTCCGTCATTACGATGGTTTTACCCCGTCGTGACGACGGCTCAACCCTTTCAGTACGTAACATGGCAACCACGTCCTAGCATGCCATAACACGGCAACCTCACCACGGCGTGGAATAACACGACAACCTCGCCCTAACACGACATAACACGACAACCTCGCCCTAACACGACATAACACGGCAACCTCACCATAACATGACATAACAGTAACATAACATAACAGTAACATGACATAACAGTAACATAACATAACAGTAACGTCTACCTAACATAGCATGACACCACCTCACCCAAACATAGCCAGAAGTTCTAGTTTACCCAGGATTTTAGGACACACTAAGATGTAGAGGCAAGTTTACTCCCGGGTGGTCAGTTTTAGAAACAGTTCCTTTTGAGTGACATCTAAAGAAGGGATTGCTCATAATCTCATATATCCGTAGATAATATATCCAGGTTCCCATCTTAGATACATCTAGGGTGGCAGTTTACCCAGGGTTGTGGTAAACCTGGAGAGTAAACTACTCTGGGTCTCAGACAAGTCTGCAAACAATCATAGCGTCTGAGATTAAATCTGTTGTAGACAGTTTTGTTTTCTATTTATCCCACGTCTGTGGTAAACCATTGAGGTGAATAGTCTACACATTGTTTATGTATTTTTTTTATCCCAAGTCTCTGGTAAACCATTAAGGTGAATAGTCTACACACTGTTTACCTAGTTTTTAAACCCACGTCGCTGGTAAACCATTGAGGTGAATAGTCTACACATTGTTTACGTAGTTTTTAAACCCACGTCTCTGGTAAACCATTAAGGTGAATAATCTACACATTGGTTACGTAGTTTTTTTTATCCCACGTCTCTGGTAAACCATTGAGGTGAATACTCTACACATTGTTTACGTTGTACCTGGTAATCACGAGTGATTTTAAGATTAATCAGTCGTTCTCTTGTGTCGTTTTGGTTTTGCTCAAACGTTTTGTGGAAAAAGAGAATTTTTTTTTTCTATATTGGGTGAAGGTTTCTCATATTAATATATATATTTTTTTAAAACGAATGAAAATAATTCTTTCATATCACGATTTTCTTTTTTTTTAGAATTTTTTCATTTCATTTTCATTTGCATATTAATCTATCTCTGTATTTATTCATCGTTTTGATTTTGTCATTTGTTTTGATATATATATATATATATATATATATATATATATATATATATATATATATATATATATATATATATATATTTTTTTTTTTTTTTTTTTTTTTCTTTCTTTTAAACTATTCGCCATTTCCCGCGTTAGCGAGATAGCGTTAAGAACAGAGGACTGGGCCTTTTTTGGAATATCCTCACCTGGCCCCCTCTGTTCCTTCTTTTGAAAAAAAAAGATATATATATATATATATATATATATATATATATATATATATATATTTTTTTTTTTATTTATTTATTTATTTTGCTTTGTCGCTGTCTCCCGCGTTTGCGAGGTAGCGCAAGGAAACAGACGAAAGAAATGGCACAACCCGCCCCCATACACATACTGGACAAGCTACATCGACACATGATTACTGTGTACCGTTGTCTGTTTCTTTCCTTACACCGCCAAGCTTTGGAACTCCTCTTCGCCTTCTCAGTGTCTTTCCTAGCGCTCGCCACCACCTGAACCTCAACCCCCCTCCCCCCTTTTTTCTACCCCCCTTACACCACTAATCTCTGTGCTTCAACTCCTTAACTCTGTCATGTCATTCCTAACACTTAACGTCTAACACATCCCCCCTAACCCCCGCTGAGCTTTTGTCTATATATATTTTTTTCCCCCCCTCCGTGGAAAGGCTAGATGGGTCAGCATTCTTTCCCCGCAGCTGCAGGGGGTGGCGTGGCTGGCGAGGGGTCAGCAGCCTCGCCTCTCCTCGCCTCACTACCAACGGCCGGTCCTCCCGTTTTAGAATTCCATCAGCAGCGTTCTTAACTTTCTCGCCAGAGGTCAGTCAGGCGTAGGGGGACGGGGAGGGGGGGATGTGATGGTGTGTCTGGGGCCTGTCCGAGAGGGGGACGGGACTGATGGTGGTGGAGTGATGATGGAGGTTAGGGATGGTGATGGTGGTGGTCATGTTGGAGGAAGGTGCTGCAGGAGGGAAAGGTTAGATTGGTCTTAGAGTTGAGGTGCAGGTTTATATATATATATATATATATATATATATATATATATATATATATATATATATATATATATATATATATATATATTTCTGTGAGTCCACGGGGAAAATGAAACAAGATAAGTTCCCAAGTGCACTTTCGTGTAATAATCACATCATCAGGGGGTAGACAAGAGAAAAATATAAGTCAGTTGATATACATCGAAGAGACGAAGCTAGGACGCCATTTGATAAACATGTGATTGTCCAAAACATACAACGAGCGTTCATAAACTTATTATTTTACAAGTTTTATCAACAATAAAGTTATCTAATTTGTATAGACCATCACAAGTATTAAGACAATAATTCTTTGTGTATTTAATAATAGAAGGTTCAATGATATTTCTCTTGGTAATAGAGTTAGAGTTAATAACTGAGATGGCATTACTCCAGTCAGTACAATGATCATAGTTTTTAACGTGATTAAACAAGGCATTTGATTCTTGTCCCGTTCTTATCCTATATTTATGTTGCTTAAGTCTAACAGAAAGATCCCTACCAGTCTGACCAACAAAACTCATCACAATTTCTACATGGCACTTTATAGAAGCATCCAGGAGAATTTTCTGGTAAATTCCTGATTAAGATAGTCTTTATAGTATTATTGTTGCCAAAGGCAACATTTACATATACGTTATATATAAGTTATATATACGTTTGCGTCTGGAAGTCGCAAGATGCAGTTGTACCGACAGAGTTAAGTTCATGTTTTAGAATACGTTACTCTTACGATTGGAATTCACAAGATGCAGTTATCGTACCGGTAGATTTAAGTAGACGTGCTGCTAGTCTTTTGCTCTTGCGTCTGGAAGGCACACAGGATTCAGGTATGATACCGATAAATCTTAAGTTGACTTGATGATTTTTTCCTCTTGCGTCTGGAAGGCACACAAGACAGTTATCGTACCCGGTAGATTTAAGTTGACGTAATAATGTTTCCCTCTTGCGTCTGGAAGGGACACAAGACACAGTTATCGTACCGGTAGATTTAAGTTGACGTGATAATGTTTCCCTCTTGCGTTTGGAAGGCACACAAGACACAGTTATCGTACCGGTAGATTTAAGTTGACGTGATAATGTTTCCCTCTTGCGTCTGGAAGGCACACTAATGACTCGAGCCCAACTGAATTATTCCCGGTCACACCGAGAGAGAGAGAGAGAGAGAGAGAGAGAGAGAGAGAGAGAGAGAGAGAGAGAGAGAGAGAGAGAGAGAGAGAGAGAGAGAAGGTCAAGAAGAAGAAGAGTCGTCCAGTTTTATTAATATCCTGCCAGAATTCAAGCCTTATGGACGCACATATTTTCTCGCGAAATCTCGCACGTTCTGTTGTCTATTTGTCGACGTAGTGGCGAGAGAAGGAGGAGGAGGAGGGTAAGATGGAGGGCAAGATGAAAGACCCGAATATGGCACATGAAACCAAACACCAAAATCCCAGATTCGAGTACGATTTTAGCCATTTATTTATTTTCCCTTTCTTTACCGACCGCATCACCGGACCGACCCACGCGGATGACGATGAAATTTTCTTCGGTTTCGTTAAGACTGGCGAGAGAAACTTTCAATCGTAAAATAATACGGTGGTGGGTGTGACTGGACATTCCCGCCAAGAAAATGGACACGAATGACGGGGGGGACGGGGGGGTCGTCGCAACCGCCTTGTGTGGTGGGTGTGTGAGATCTTAGAGGGGTAGACGCTCCAGAACTGATATATATATATATATATATATATATATATATATATATATATATATATATATATATATATATATATGGAAAGAGGGGCAAGTATGAAGTCTGTTGGGGATGAGAGAACTTGGGAAGTGAGTCAGTTGTTGTTCGCTGATGATACAGCGCTGGTGGCTGATTCATGTGAGAAACTGCAGAAGCTGGTGACTGAGTTTGGTAAAGTGTGTGGAAGAAGAAAGTTAAGAGTAAATGTGAATAAGAGCAAGGTTATTAGGTACAGTAGGGTTGAGGGTCAAGTCAATTGGGAGGTGAGTTTGAATGGAGAAAAACTGGAGGAAGTGAAGTGTTTTAGATATCTGGGAGTGGATCTGTCAGCGGATGGAACCATGGAAGCGGAAGTGGATCATAGGGTGGGGGAGGGGGCGAAAATTTTGGGAGCCTTGAAAAATGTGTGGAAGTCGAGAACATTATCTCGGAAAGCAAAAATGGGTATGTTTGAAGGAATAGTGGTTCCAACAATGTTGTATGGTTGCGAGGCGTGGGCTATGGATAGAGTTGTGCGCAGGAGGATGGATGTGCTGGAAATGAGATGTTTGAGGACAATGTGTGGTGTGAGGTGGTTTGATCGAGTAAGTAACGTAAGGGTAAGAGAGATGTGTGGAAAAAAAAAGAGCGTGGTTGAGAGAGCAGAAGAGGGTGTTTTGAAATGGTTTGGGCACATGGAGAGAATGAGTGAGGAAAGATTGACCAAGAGGATATATGTGTCGGAGGTGGAGGGAACGAGGAGAAGAGGGAGACCAAATTGGAGGTGGAAAGATGGAGTGAAAAAGATTTTGTGTGATCGGGGCCTGAACATGCAGGAGGGTGAAAGGAGGGCAAGGAATAGAGTGAATTGGAGCGATGTGGTATACAGGGGTTGACGTGCTGTCAGTGGATTGAATCAAGGCATGTGAAGCGTCTGGGGTAAACCATGGAAAGCTGTGTAGGTATGTATATTTGCGTGTGTGGACGTGTGTATGTACATGTGTATGGGGGGGGTTGGGCCATTTCTTTCGTCTGTTTCCTTGCGCTACCTCGCAAACGCGGGAGACAGCGACAAAGTATAAAAAAAAAAAAAAAAAAAAATATATATATATATATATATATATATATATATATATATATATATATATATATATATATATATATTATCCCTGGGGATAGGGGAGAAAGAATACTTCCCACGTATTCCCTGCGTGTCGTAGAAGGCGACTAAAAGGGAAGGGAGCGGGGGGCTGGAAATCCTCCCCTCTCGTTTTTTTTTTTAATTTTCCAAAAGAAGGAACAGAGAAGGGGGCCAGGTGAGGATATTCCCTCAAAGGCCTAGTCCTCTGTTCTTAACGCTACCTCGCTATCGCGGGAAATGGCGAATAGTATGAAAAAAAGAAAAAAAAAAAAAAATATATATATATATATATATATATATATATATATATATATATATATATATATATATATATATATATATGTTTACGAAATGGCGTCCTAGCTTCGTCTCTTCGATGTATATCAACTGACTGTTATATTTCTCTCTTGTGTCTCCTCTGTTGATGTGAGTGCACTTGGGAACTTTTCGTGTTTCATTTTTCCCGTGGACTCATAGAAATATATATATATATATATATATATATATATATATATATATATATATATATATATATATATATATATATATATATATATCGCCATTTCCCGCGTTAGCGATGTAGAGTTACGAAGAGAGGACTGAGCCTGAGAGGGAAGACTAAATGTTGAGTCATGACTGAACACGACTCGTCTAGCGTGACCTGACCATTAGGTCCATGTTACTGATGTTCTGCTCGTTCGTCTGGAAGGTTCGAGATGAAGTTATCGTAACGTGAGAGTAACAGGTTGATGTGCCGCTTCTTATACTACTCTTACGTCTGGGAGTCATGTGATCAAGTTATCGTATGGAGATTAACTTATCGTACCGAGATTAAGTTATCTTACCGATATAGTACAAGTTTACTTGCCGGTGTTTGCTCTTGTGTCTGGAATTCACGAGACTTAAGTTATCGTACCGGTATGGCTAATGTGTCAACTGTTTACTCTTGCGTCTGGAAGTCGTTTGATGCAGTTATCGTACCGGTGGTGTCGGGTAGATATGTAAGCGTTTATTTACTCATGCGTCTGGAAATCAGTCATGAGTTGCAGTTATCGCACAGGAGGCGGACCAGTTGAGGGTTGTGTTGTGTTGTGAAATGGTTGTATCGCCATCAACATTGTATTATGAGTACAACTGACTGGCCCCGTCATAGGCACCAGGAGCGACCCGAACAGGCAGGGATGCTGGACCCTTAATATATACGTACATGAAGACCATCTATAGACCTTCCCCCCTCCCCCATCGCTTGGTGTGCGGACCACCCCCTCCTCAGTGTCATATTGGGGTCTGGGATCACAAGCATGAACAAATGATACCACTCTATCCTTCAGTAGAGACAAGAACTCATGGTAGAATGTCTGTATTTAGCGATTCACTCACTTCATCAGTTTTGTGGACCACTCACTCACTGTGGTGGCCATGGTGCGTAGGCCATGATGATAATACCTTGGTCTAGAACGAAATTTTTTTTTTTTTTTATCAGGTTTACTTTTATTTTTTACTTAAGTTTTGACATGTCTGCGTATCTTCGGGTTTTGTGTTCGTCTCTCTCTCTCTCTCTCTCTCTCTCTCTCTCTCTCTCTCTCTCTCTCTCTCTCTCTCTCTCTCTCTCTCTCTCTCTCTCTCCCAGATGCCCTGTTGTTCACACGCTCCTCCTCCTCTCTCCTTCCTTCGTCTAGAACTTTCTTACCCCCTCCCTCCCCGCCACCTTAATCCTCTTCCATCCACTTCCACTCCCGTTCCTCCCTCACTCGGATCCTTCTCCAACCCCCCACCGTCCACCCCTCACGTCCCCCCCCCCCCCTCCCATGGCCCGGGGCTTGGCGACCCTGGCACAGGAGCCGGACCCTGCCGACCACCGGTCATCTTGGGAGACGGCCAGACAGCCCTCAGACCCCTCTCCCTCCTCCTCCTGCCCCCTGCGCCTCTGATTGATTAAACTTCAATCAGTGTGACCACCGGGCGTGCAACGAGGTGATCGGGGGAAGGAGGAGGAGGGGGGGGGTTAAGAAGAAGTCGGCTGGCTGGCTTGTGTGGTGGTGGTGGGGGTGTGTCGAGGTCTGAGGGTCAGGGGTCTGCACGGAGGCGCGGGGTGTGGGGTGTGTGTGTGTGGGGGTTGGGTAAAGGGGGTATTGAGGCTTCCTCAAGACAAGAGGGGGATCACGCAGACCCCCTCCTGCTGACCGTGAGGTCTGTGTCGCTACTGTGGTGGACGTACGTACATACGTACGCACGCACGTCAGTATGGTCGCGTGTGTGTATGTGGGTGTGTGTGTGTGTGTGTTGTGGCTGTAGGCTCACATATCTACTTACATACTCTGGCTTGTACACGCACACACACACACAAACACGCGCGCGCGCGCGTCAAGAGTGGCCAGGAAGGTGAGGGGAGTGGGAAGGGGTGGGAGGTGATGGGGACAGCGTGTGGTGGATTAATTCCACATGTGTATTGTACACACGGGAGTCGATCACTGCAGGCCCTTGTCCAGGTCGCCTGAGATCCAACGCTCACCTTGCTTCGTTCACGCTGTTGACCCATGCTGTAACACCTGTAACCCATGCTGTAACACCTGTAACCCCTGCTGTAACACCTTTAACTCTTGCTGTAACACCTGTCTTCCATGCTGTAATACCTGTAACCCATGCTGTAACACCTGTAACCCATGCTGTTACACCTGTAACCCATGCTGTAACAGTTGTAACCCATGCTGTAACACCTGTAACCCCTGATGTAACACCTGTCCTCCACGATTATCGTATGAACCTGTATTTAACGATTCTGGAGCAGGAAGCGGCAGCAGCCAGTGATCTTGCACTAATTGTGGAATCACGTGTTAACGGCGGTTACAGCTGTGACCTGACCAGGGTGGTGTGTGTGTGTGTGTGTGTGTCAGCTGGGCAGAACATGTTCCATCGCCTCAGGCAGTCAAACACCCCCCCCCCCCAGCACCCGGGGGTATATGGAGATATTGGGGGGGTATGGAGGTGTTGAGGGTTGGGTGTGTCATGGCTGGATGACCAGTTCGTCAACACCCCCTCCATCAACCCACCGGGAGCCGAGGGGTTTCTCACGCGGGAACGGAAGAACTCGCCCTTCCTTCAGGCCAGGTGTGAGATCAGCCACTGGAAGAAAACGGGGGAAACTAGTTTCTTCACTGTTGTGGTACCACCACCACCACCACCGGAGTTTCGACCAGTGGTTGTCTCTCTCGAGTAGAACGTCTGATGATGATGTTGATGATGATGTTGAAGTCTTGCTAGGCTGTTCATACGTAGGGAGATGATCGGTCCATCTGTCTCAAGCGCGCTGAAGACGCTCTCATAATTACGGTTGACACTTCGTGGTTATTTTGCACTGTACGTAGATGGCTGTCTGTCTCACTTCTCGAGGAGCGATGGACCTCCTCCTTGACTAGAAAAAGGGTGTGAGGGTGGCTGTCTGTCCCACTTCTCGAGGAGCATTGGACCTCCTCCTCGACTGAAAAAGGGGTTGTGGGGGGTGATGTGGGTTAGAGGAGTTCTATACTTGTGAGGCCCCACGTCTCTTGAATATTGTCTCGCTTTGATGTGTGTACTCCTCTTCGCTCACCGTCTCATAACTCAGTATTTTCTTCTTCTCATTCATGCACCACTCTTACCATGAAAATACTTCTTCACATTATTTTTTTATACGATGTTCTTCATGTTATGCCCTGTGGTTGTTCTCTCGAAGAACTGGTCGCTGTGTTGCGTCATTCTTCACATTATTTTTTTTATACAATGTTCTTCATGTTATGTCCTGTGGTTGTTCTCTCGTAGAACTGGTCGTCGTGTTGCGTCAACGAGATCATTTTAAAGCATTGAACCACCTCGATGACGCCGACATTGAACCTCGAGTGATTATTTAAAAGGTTGCGATCCGGCCAATCCCCAAGCTGATCTGCATTCGTTGCTCGTACGCTCTTATGACATCATTAACTTGTTCACGTAGTAACCCAGCGTGAACGCGTCCCCTTCTCATTACCTCACACCTTCCTGCTGACTGTGTGCAACTCCGTGTCAAGGGGGGGGGGGTTATTTATTTGTACGTAAGGTTTTACCCCCACCCCCACCTTCATCTTTCCAACATGTCGACACGTCTATAAGAGGTTACTCCACCTCATAGTACCAGTGTCGTGGCCCAGGTCGGACCAGGCCTACATGTTCAAAGACTGGAGTACATGACACGCTGTGTTATCATCATCATCATCATCATATTTTCTCTCTGAAATCGAAACTGTGTTTTATAGTAGGGAATTTTAGGTTAGTGTTATGATAGCTTGTGATTTAGGTTAGTGTTACGATAGCTTGTGATTTAGGTTAGTGTTTCGATAGCTTGTAATTTAGGTTAGTGTTACGGTTAGTGTTACGATAGCTTGTAATTTAGGGGTGTTACGATAGCTTGTGATTTAGGCTAGTGTTACGATAGCTTGTGATTTAGGTTAGTGTTACGATAGCATGTCATTTAGGTTAGTGTTACGATAGCTTGTCATTAGGTTAGCGTTACGATAGCTCGTCATTTAGGCTAGTGTTACGATAGCTTGTGATTTACAGTAGATTTAGGGTAATGTTACTATCGCTTGATACCTTGTCTTTCACCAACAGGCTCTCACTCGATATCTGAGAACATACATCACTCAGTTTGAAACGTTACGTCTAGTTTAGTTTATCATTTATTAAGTTAACATTAAATCAGTTAGTCATCCTCCCCCCCCCCCCCTTCGTGGTCACCCGTGGTCTACCATTATGGCGGACATGTTGTTTGTTAGATTATTTTATATCCTCCTACGGAGGAATATCGGGTTGTCCACACATTTATGTAAGGGCTGTAGACGTTACCCCCCCACCCCCCAAGTGTCATATGCCAAGACCACAGTACTACTGTGGGGGGTGGTCTGTTAGCCCCCCCCAGACAAGGTCTTGTAGGGGGGCCTCTGCCTGACCACGTTCAAGATGCCGTCTCGCCCGACATCGCCTGCCCCACCTCACAGTTGACCGTCTGTTGTGTTTCACGATGCCCCGCTCCAGCAGGCCAGTGCTCGCTGGATGTACCTGATAGGACAAAAGATAAGATAATCTTTCTTGCCCAGCCTAAGATAATCTTTCTGGCCCAGCCTTTGCATTTCTGGCTCTAAAATGGAGACCATCTTCAGCCATCTCCCTCACAAAAATGTCCCTCATATCTACGTGGCGAGACTCCTCACGCCTTCTCTACTAGCAGTGACCTAGCGTATCTGCTAGCGGCAAGAGCAGCTCCTACGTCATACCTAGGAAGCAGTCCCGCCCCGCCCCCTGCCCCACGCACAACCTCCCTAGGATCTCCTCTGATCCTACCCTGAACCCCTACGTTGGTTCGTCCCAGCCTGCACGTACAGAGGCATTCAAACAGCAACGGACCAATGGGTCTCTTCCAGGCTCGTTGTGGTAGTGCAGGTGCATGACGTCTGTGACAGTAGTTTACCGTAGTGATCCCTTAAATAATTATTCCTATTACCCTGTGATTTAAAGTATTCCAACTAGCTAACTAGCTAGCTAGCCCCAGGGTAATAATAGTAGCCTCCTGCTATTGATGCACGTCCCACAGTAGCTGTTGTCTAAGGTTTATGACGTGAGAAATCATGGCTAGGATGCTGTCGTCTGCTGACACACACACACACACACACACACACTGAACTTACCGTCAAAAGGGGTTTGTTACACTCGTTGTGTTTCCATGGTTACTTTTATGGACCACGTATGGCCCGTAAGTGGCAGTTACCTCTCTCTCTCTCTCTCTCTCTCTCTCTCTCTCTGGTGGTGGTGGTGATGGAGGAGGTAGGGGTGGGGGTGGTGGTTGGGGACGAGAGGAGGAACCCTCGGTGAAATTCCACAAGGAAGGTGAAGTCTCCAGCTGGACAGGCTAGTGATTTTCCCAGAGACGCTGCTTGAGGCAGGGGAATTTCCTGCTGCTGCTGGTGTGTGTGGTGGCGGTGTGGTGGCGTGTGTGGCGGTGTGTGTATGTGATGGCGTGTGTGGCGGTGTGTGTGGTGGTGGTGGTGTGTGTGTGTGTGTCTGTGGTGTACCGGTGTGGCAGTGTGCCGATGTGTGTGTATTGTGTGTGTGGTGGTGTGGTGTGGTGTGGTGTGTGGTGCCGGTGTGTGTATGGTGACGTGTGGTGGTGTTTGGTGACGTGTGGTGGCGTGGCGGTGCGTGTGGTGGTGTGTGTTGGCGGTGTGGTGTGCCGGTGTGGCAGTGTGTGTGTGTGGTGTGCCGGTGTGACAGTGTTGTGTGCCGGTGTGTGTTTGTGGTGGTGTGTTGTGGCAGTGTGGTGTGTGTGGTGGCGTGGCGGTGTGTGTGGTGGCGGTGTGGTGTGCTTGTGTGCCGGTGTGTGTGTGTGTGTGGTGTGCCGGTGTGACTGTTGTGTGCCGGTGTGTGTGTGTGGTGACGTGTGGTGGTCACGTCGTACCGTCGTCTGCCGTTCGCGCCATACGTCTGGCGCGTCAGTCAAGGTAACAACGTGTGACCCAACCATACGTCTGGCGCGTCAGCGGGCGGCAATGTTACAAAGTGAGTGAGCGCTGCCAACACGTGAATAATGATGGAGCGAGTGAATGGACTTATTATTATTATTATTATTATTATTATTATTATTATTATTATTATAGCTTTTATTATTATCATACCATTATTATTATTATTATTATTAGTATTATTATTAGTCCTCTGTTCTTCACGCCACCTCGCCAACGCGGGAGATGGCGAATAGTATGAAAAAAAAAGAATTATTATTATTATTATTATTATTATTATTCAGCTGTTGCTGAGGCAAGTGTTGGTCGTGGTGTGACGGAAGGGACGACCCCCCCCCCCTCCACACACACACACACACACACACACACACACATACACACACACACACACCACAACTTGACTCATTAACATTTCAGTGAGATACCAACCTCCGTGGACCGATTGTGTCACTACCATGATGATGATGATAATGATGATGATGATGATGATGATGATGATACAAGGGGGGTGGTTGTTGAGGGGTGGGGGGTAGGGGAGGGTAAGGGGGGGGTCTGTTGTGGTGCTGCTGGTAAGGGACGTTGTACACCCGGGGGGGTGGGGGGGAGGACGTCGCTTGGGGTGTGTGGGTGTGTCATGATGGTGATGAAGAGGGCGTGTCATGGTGGTGATGAAGAGGGCGTGTCATGGTGGTGATGAAGAGGGCGTGTCATGGTGGTGATGAAGAGGGCGTGTCATGATGGTGATGAAGAGGGCGTGTCATGGTGGTGATGAAGAGGGCGTGTCATGGTGGTGATGAAGAGGGCGTGTCATGGTGGTGATGAAGAGGGCGTGTCATGGTGGTGATGAAGAGGGCGTGTCATGATGGTGATGAAGAGGGCGTGTCATGGTGGTGATGAAGAGGGCGTGTCATGATGGTGATGAAGAGGGCGTGTCATGATGGTGATGAAGAGGGCGTGTCATGGTGGTGATGAAGAGGGCGTGTCATGATGGTGATGAAGAGGGCGTGTCATGATGGTGATGAAGAGGGCGTGTCATGATGGTGATGAAGAGGGCGTGTCATGGTGGTGATGAAGAGGGCGTGTCATGGTGGTGATGAAGAGGGCGTGTCATGATGGTGATGAAGAGGGCGTGTCATGGTGGTGATGAAGAGGGCGTGTCATGGTGGTGATGAAGAGGGCGTGTCATGGTGGTGATGAAGAGGGCGTGTCATGATGGTGATGAAGAGGGCGTGTCATGATGGTGATGAAGAGGGCGTGTCATGGTGGTGATGAAGAGGGCGTGTCATGGTGGTGATGAAGAGGGCGTGTCATGGTGGTGATGAAGAGGGCGTGTCATGATGGTGATGAAGAGGGCGTGTCATGGTGGTTGTGGTTGTGGTAGGGAGCGTTATATCGTTAGCTGGCAACGCCATGCTGGTGGAATAGGGGGTGTGGTGGTGGTGGTGGAGGTGGTGGGGGGGAGACGTTCTCCCACATCGGGGGAATGGTAGTAGTAGTAGTAGTAGTAGTAGTAGTAGTAGTAGTAGTAGTAGTAGTAGATCCCCAGATTCCAAATATACGTACCTAACACACACACACACACACACACACACACACACACACACACACACGGTTAGAATCTACACCATACATCTGTACTCTCCCTCTTATCCTCTACAGCTGCTACAACACTACACATTCCCCCTTTCCTCCAACACCATCACTTTCCAACCCCTTAACTACCCAATTAGGAAACGCTGAAGCCTCCATCACACTGTCAGGCATGCCATGGCCAACAAGCACCTAAGTCCTCGCCTATGACAAGTGTCACCAGTCACTAATGCCTTGTCACGTGTGTCTCTTGCCTCAGCAACAGCTGAATAATAATAATAAATTCTTTTTTTTCATACTATTCGCCATCTCCCGCGTTGGCGAGGTAGCGTTAAGATCAGAGGACTAATAACAATAATAATAATAATAATAATAATAATAATAATAATAATGGTATGATAATAATTAAAACTATAATGATAATAATGATAATAATAATGATAATGATAATAATAATAATAATAATAATAATAATAATAATAATGATAATGTCTCTTGTTTTACTCTATCCCCAGTTATCCCATTGGTCCCCCATTTCTCCTGCTTTACTTGGTCTTCCTGTATGTCTCTTCTCTTCTCTCGTGTTTCTCATCCCATCCCGCTTCCTCGTAGACCCTAGCAGTCCATAGGCCTAAAGCCGCAACCCCCCCCCCCCCTTGATAGCGTGTAATCACCTATTTGTACTGTACGGGGAGGGGGTTGTACACTGGTGGGGCCCCCATCTCTTGTACTGTACGGGGAGGGAGTTCTACACTGGTGGGGCCCCATCTCTTGTACTGTACGGGGAGGGAGTTGTACACTGGTGGGGCCCCCATCTCTTGTACTGTACGGGGAGGGAGTTCTACACTGGTGGGGCCCCATCTCTTGTACGGTACGGGGAGGGGAGTTCTACACTGGTGGGGCCCCATCTCTTGTACTGTACGGGGAGGGAGTTCTACACTGGTGGGGTCCCCATCTCTTGTACTGTACGGGGAGGGAGTTCTACACTGGTGGGGCCCCCCATCTCTTGTACTGTACGGGGAGGGAGTTCTACACTGGTGGGGCCCCATCTCTTGTACTGTACGGGGAGGGAGTTCTACACTGGTGGGGCCCCATCTCTTGTACGGTACGGGGAGGGGAGTTCTACACTGGTGGGGCCCCATCTCTTGTACGGTACGGGGAGGGGAGTTCTACACTGGTGGGGTCCCCATCTCTTGTACTGTACGGGGAGGGAGTTCTACACTGGTGGGGTCCCCATCTCTTGTACTGTACGGGGAGGGAGTTCTACACTGGTGGGGCCCCCCATCTCTTGTACTGTACGGGGAGGGAGTTATACACTGGTGGGGGCCCATCTCTTGTACTATGTGGGGGAGGGAGTTCTACACTGGTGGGGCCCCATCACTTGTACTGTACGGGGAGGGAGTTCTACACTGGTGGGGCCCCCCATCTCTTGTACTGTACGGGGAGGGAGTTCTACACTGGTGGCCCCGCACCCCAATCTCGTGAACATTCCTTACTATCATGGAACTTCTTAAACTTCTGTTGTTCTCAGTCACCCTGTCCTCACTCAGTTTATTCTCATCATTCACAACCATTATTCTCTAAGAATATATCTTTGCATCCTCTGTAAGTTTCTTCTTTAACTTTATGCTACGTAATGTGGTTGTTCTGTCCTTTATATATCTTCTTAAGAAAAAAAGATTCGTCCATCAGCTACATCAAGCTGATATGAAACCTTGAGAGTTGTGACCAGGTCACCCCTTACTCTTCCCTCTTCCACGGTGGGCGAATTTCAAGTCCTCCAGCTTTTCCCGCTGTAGCTCTGCTGGCCCTCTTCGTCAACCTCCTCCTCCTCCTCCTCTGGACCTTCTCTCTCAGCTCTTTCTGCCTCTGTATCCTGTGGTGACCCAACCGGAGGGAGCTATAGCTATGGCCTGATGTAGGTGACCCAACTGGAGGATTATAGTTTAGTTATGGCCTGATGTAGGTTGTGAGCAGCTGGCTGGCTGGCTCTGTCCTTCGTCGTATACTCGAATTCTGTCCTTGTATTTGCCAGTAAGGTAAGTGGTCTTGTTTATTTACGTGAGGAGCGGGTGTTGTTGACTCCCTCCCACATCCCTGGGGGGGAAGGGCTCCCCATAACATGACCTTCCTTCTGTTCTATCCCACGCGAGGCCCCTCTCCCATGCTTCCCGTGTTCTCTCTTCCACTAGGATAGAGTCAGTCTCTCTCTCTCTCTCTCTCTCTCTCTCTCTCTCTCTCTCTCTCTCTCTCTCTCTCTCTCTCTCTCTCAGGTTCATGTTTTAGGTGCCAGTTCGGTGCATGGAGGCCTAGGCGTAGGTACGTATGCACTCTCTCTCTCTCTCTCTCTCTCTCTCTCTCTCTCTCTCTCTCTCTCTCTCTCTCTCTGTGACGAGGAAGGTGACCACCCACCTCCCGATTTATCGCCGGGGTGGGGTGGGGTTTAGGGGGTGGTGGGGTATAGGGGTTGGGGTGGGTTTGGGGGTTGGGGTGGGGGTGGGGGTGGGGGGTGGGTTGGCGATAACTGAGGCATGAGTCAACGCCGGAGTGACCCTCACGTCCCTCTCCTTGGGTCCACACTTTCTTGCTGCCTCATTTTTGTTTCCAGGCAGTCAGTCAGTCTCTACTCTCTCTCTCTCTCTCTCTCTCTCTCTCTCTCTCTCTCTCTCTCTCTCTCTCTCTCTCTCTCTCTCTCTCCTCTTTATAGAATAGCATTGTTTATGGTATAACCTCCTCGTCCTCCTCCTCCTCCTCCCTTTCCTACCCCCCCCTCTCCACCCCTCCCTGTGCCAGTGGCATTGGTCAGTACTGCACGTTTGTAAGTGTTTTAAAGTAATGCCCTTTTTTTTTTATCAGTGTGTGAATCATACTAAAGTTTCGTACCGTCGTGGTGCTCAAGGGTCGTCCTCAAGGGTCGTGGTGAAGGGTCGTGCTCCTTAAGGGGTCGTACTTAAGGGTCGTACCGTCATGGTGCTCAAGGGTCGTCCTCAAGGGTCGTGGTGAAGGGTCGTGCTCCTCAAGGGGTCTTACTTAAGGGTCGTGCCGTCGTGTTAGAGGGGACGGCATCCTTCTCTTTAAAGGTTCAGTAAGATATTGTTTAGAGCTAAAAGTTTAAGTTTACAGTGACTCATTATTGACTTACCGCCAATTACAATGATTTAGTATTGACTTACTACCAATTACAGTAACTCATTATTGACTTACCGCCAATTACAGTAACTCATTATTGACTTACCACCAATTACAATGACTCAGTATTGCCTTACCGCCAATTACAGTAACTAATTATTGACTTACCGCCAATTACAGTAAATCATTAATGACTTACCACCAATTACAGTAACTCATTATTGACTTACCACCAATTACAGTAACTCATTATTGACTTACCACCAATTACAGTAACTCATTATTGACTTACCACCAATTACAGTAACTCATTATTGACTTACCACCAATTACAGTAACTCATTATTGACTTACCACCAATTACAGTAACTCATTATTGACTTACCACCAATTACAGTAACTCAGAATTCCTCTGTTATCGGCTGTGAGTCATGCATGATGGTGGTTGCTGTGCAAGTCCATCAAGGGCGCATCCGGACATAGATAACAAGCCCGGGGTAGTTTGTTAAGCACACTTCGCCGTTGCAGTGTAGTGTCAGTAGACAAGGTGAACTGTTGCAGTGTGGTGTCAGTATACAAGGTGAACTGTTGCAGTGTAGTTCAGTAGACAAGATGAACTGTTGCAGAAGGTTGGAGAAAGGCGAATGACTTGCGCAATAGATGGTGCAACCTCTTACAAGATTGGCATGAAGGTTCTCATGATTTTTGTGTAACATATATATATATATATATATATATATATATATATATATATATATATATATATATATATATATAGAGAGAGAGAGAGAGAGAGAGAGAGAGAGAGACAGTCGTCGTATTGCGCCTTCAGTTCTCTCCTCCCCCATTACCTCTCTCTCTCCCACCCACTACCATTCCCTATCCCATCCATCACCACACTATCAACACTCTCACTCACTCGCTCTCCCTCACTCGCTCTCCCTCCACACTGTCAGACTCTCCCTCGGGTGTATGACATCGAATACAGCTGTATTATGAATTTTAAAGAGAGGTGAGTGAATGCCTACAAGTCTCCTGGCGACTGGGGATGGGGTGGGTGAGGGGTTAAAATAGATTGATGTCGCAGTGTTTTAATGGCGAATTTGTCTATATTTTTACCCCCTGCCGCAGGAGAGGTCAGGTAGGAAGACGATCCTGATGTATATTATTCATTATGTAGATGTAGATTATGTATATATAGATAACAAAGTATGTGTCTAAGGCTCAGACGTGCACCTAACCAAACCGCTGAGAGTTTTAGGGTGTTCGATCACCTTCCTGAGTTCCCGAAACTCTATACCGTGTCATTCAACGACGGGGTTTGGCATTAGACTGGATTCCAAGAGGAGTCGGTACTGCGTCGCTCCCTCCCTGTGAGGTTCCCCTCAGGTACGGGGCGGAGACAGATGAGGGGGGGCCAGCATCGCTCGTGGGATGACCATCTCCCAAAAAGTCCCTCCTCCCTCCTCCTCCCTCCTCCTCCTCCTCCTCCTCCTCCTCCTCCTCCTCCTCCTCCTCCTCCTCCTCTCCTCCCTCCTCCTCCACAGCGTGGTAGTCTTTGGAGACGGTTAAGATATTTTACCTGATGGCTCAGGTGTGTGATGGAAGGCGTAGTAGGGCTTGCTGTACATTCTGAGGAAGAAGCTCATGCAACTACAAAAAATAATCTCTGTTTTACCTACTGTATAACTGTGTGGTTATTCAACATTACATTGGAACAATATCTTCTGGGGATGGATATGTTCAATATACCCTGGATTCCCTGGAGTATATATATCCGAGGCATATCACACTGTGCTCCAGTATGCCTCCCATACTTCAAAAAAAAAAAAGAAAAAAAGAAGAGGACTTTACGACCGGATTGTCATAATGTACTCCAAGCATTTTCGAGAACGCGTAGGAGTCTGCTGGTGTTGTGGACGTGTTGTTGTCGCCAGTAATGGCATGTCAGACGCTGAGGCTTGCGGCAGCCCTCCCTGGCAGCCTGTATTCGCTAGTTTTACCGCACAGTTGATGTTGTGGCCGGAATGGGTCGTTAGACGGATGTAGCCAGCTCGGCCGGGACTCTGTAGGAGGCGTAGTGGGATCAACAAACGGGTCTCGAGCGTGTGGGACGGGGAGATGCCAGGTCGGGACCTCAGAGTGTGTGTGTGTGGGTGCAGGATGGAGGAGGGTTTCCATGGAAAGGACCCGGGGCTGTGCGGGTGCGGGGTGGAGGAGGGTCTCCGTGGAAAGGACCCGGGGAGCCCGGACCACATACCGACCGCCCGACCGCCCGCCCGCCCGACCGCCCGCCCGCCCTCGGCCAACCTGGAAGGAGAGTTCTCTCGAGCTCAAGATGAACCATTGACGGGAGGGGAAGGTGTTGGGTGTTGGAAGTGATCCCTCCGTCAGCGGAGGCCAGGTTTAGGTACTCCCCTTTTTTTTCATGTCCACTGACGATGAGGCGGTTATGCCCGGAGGCGGCCTCCTGCAGGCGTAGTCCGGTAACACCGGTCTCTCTCTCTCTCTCTCTCTCTTAAGGAGATAGGTGTTCATATTGACAGTCGCAGCGCTTGACGAGCACGTGCCTGTCACGCGCGTCGTCCTTCTGCTTGCCTGCCTGCGTCACTTGACGTGCCTGTGTGCCTGGCACACGTGTTGCCTCGCCCCGCTCACCCAGGCCACCGCCAGTGCTGGGGGGGGGGGGGGGGGTCATGTGCCCACTACCGTCCCTCCTGTGTGTGTGTGGCCCATCAGACAATATGTACTCTTGTGAGTTTATGGATTGGCCCATCAGCCTTGTCTGATCGGCCCGTCTAGTTGTTGGACTGGCCCATCAGATTGTGGAGGATCGGCCCGTCTGATGGTTGGACTGGCCCATCAGATTGTGGAGGATCGGCCCGTCTGATGGTTGGACTGGCCCATCAGATTGTGGAGAGGATCGGCCCGTGTGATGGTTGGACTGGCCCATCAGATTGTGGAGGATCGGCCCGTCTGATGGTTGGACTGGCCCATCAGATTGTGGAGGATCGGTCCGTCTGATGGTTGGACTGGCCCATCAGATTGTGGAGGATCGGCCCGCCTGGTTGTTGGACTGGCCCATCAGATTGTGGAGGATCGGTCCGTCTGATGGTTGGACTGGCCCATCAGATTGTGGAGGATCGGCCAGTCTGATGGTTGGACTGGCCCATCAGATTGTGGAGAGGATCGGCCCGTGTGATGGTTGGACTGGCCCATCAGATTGTGGAGGATCGGCCCGTCTGATGGTTGGACTGGCCCATCAGATTGTGGAGGATCGGCCCGTCTGATGGTTGGACTGGCCCATCAGATTGTGGAGAGGATCGGCCCGTGTGATGGTTGGACTGGCCCATCAGATTGTGGAGGATCGGCCCGTCTGATGGTTGGACTGGCCCATCAGATTGTGGAGGATCGGCCCGTGTGATGGTTGGACTGGCCCATCAGATTGTGGAGGATCGGCTCGTGTGATGGTTGGACTGGCCCATCAGATTGTGGAGGATCGGCCCGTCTGATGGTTGGACTGGCCCATCAGATTGTGGAGGATCGGTCCGTCATATCGTCGGATGGATGGGGGGGGGGGGGGGGTGAGGGTTTGGGGTGGGGCTGGGGGGCTTGGGGGGAGGTCGATCGCCACGTTGTTAGCCTCTACCGGTTGATGAAGCCGTTTTAAATGGCCTCCATTTAAAGGCCCGTCGATATGTCTGGTTAGCGATGCAGGATGAGGTGGTACGGGGTTGCAGTATTGCTGTGTGTGTGTGTGTGTGTGTGTGTGTGTGTGTGTGTGTGTGTGTGTGACGGGGAAAGAGTTTTACACTGGTATTGCCCCGTCTCTTAACCTTATATGTATTTGTATGTATATATATATGTACCATGTCATTACTCCTGAGTATATATATATATATGTACACACAGTTGTGAAAATATATGCGGTACTCCAGCCATCCAGCCAGCTAGCTAGCATTTGTAAGGTGTTTTTAAGAGAGCGAGAAAGGAGTAGTATACCAGGATGATAAGAAAGGAGGAGGAGGAGGAGGAGAGGAACTGGGAAGAGAATACGGTGGACAGGGCAGGCGGAGAGGCAAAATGTTCTATCACAAAATCATCAGGAATTGGTTGTCAGTTAAAGAGCAGCTACTCACGCTAAGGGATTCAGAGGGTAGAACTGTTGAGCACGACGAAAGGATGTGTGTGAGGAAATGAATAACTTTGTTCAGAGGTGTTTGCACAGTGGGAGACACTGGAGCCCCCCAAGTGTTTTCGCAATGGGAGACACTGGAGCCACCAACACCACTGAGATGGTGCGAGGAAGAGGTTTTAGAAATCATTGGGATATCTATGAAAATACAATATTGACACTGATAAAAGATCTTGACCAGCACAAGACTCATGGTCCAAATTCGTCCCTGTACTGCTCTCACATCTGGGGTGGTCCTGGCTCTGTATCCTTACTTAATAGAGTTGAGTAGAAAGTGATCCGACTTTCAAACTGTCCCAGGCTAACTTCCATACTTAACCCTCCTTGCCCTACGCCGCAATGTTGGTTCACTTTCCCTCTTTTATAGGTATTACTTTGGATTTTGCACCCGAGAGCTGGCTGCTTGTGCGCCCCCCACCACTACTTAGACCACGCAATACTCGGCAAGCTGCTGCGTCACATGATTATTGTGTGGCTGCTGACAACTCGAGGGTGGGCCGTTTTGATAACGCAATACCTTCACATTTACCTCGTACATCTTCTTTGTGAGTTTTTCTACACTCATCCTCTCGTATGTCCAAACCATGTCAGCGCTCCTTACTTCTCCCCAGTCAGACTTCGCTTACCGCCACACCCACGACTGGCATCCATCATAACACAGTCGTGAGTGCCAAACATACACAAGCAGAGTCCTCCCTGTCCGCATACTTTACATAATGATGATGATGATTATTATTATTATTATTATTATTATTATTATTATTATTATTATTATTATTATTATTGTTATTGTTATTGTTATTATTCTTCTTTCAAACTATTCGCCATTTCCCGCGTTAGCGAGGTAGCGTTAAGAACAGAGGACTGGGCCTTGGAGGGAATATCCTCACCTGGCCCCCTTCTCTGTTCCTTGTTTTGGAAAATTAAAAAAAAAAAACGAGAGGGGAGGATTTCCAGCCCCCCGCTCCCTCCCCTTTTAGTCGCCTTCTACGACACGCAGGGAATACGTGGGAAGTATTCTTTCTCCCCTATCCCCAGGGATAAATTATTATTATTATTATTATTATTATCATTATCATTATTGTTGTTGTTGTTGTTATTATTATTATTATTATTATTATTATTATTATTATTATTATTATTATTATCATTATGGTATGTGGCACAGATGATGATGATGCTGGTACGTTACACAGACGATGCTGAACACACGGTGTAGAGCAAAAGTCACCGGAGGGAAGGTCTTTTAGTGTTATCAGTCCAATAGTGATGTGTCAGGTATGCAAATGAGGACATGAAAACTTTTCCAGTGGCTTCCCACTTTACTTGCCTCTTGTACAAGTGTACAGGGAACACCTACACTGTACCATTGCCTTGTACAGGTGTACAGTAATACCTACATTGTACCTGTGTCTTGTACAAGTCTACAGGGAACACTTACACTGTACCTGTGGCTTGTTGAAGTGTACAGGGAACACCTACACTGTACCATTGCCTTGTACAGGTGTACAGTAATACCTACATTGTACCTGTGTCTTGTACAAGTCTACAGGGAACACTTACACTGTACCTGTGGCTTGTTGAAGTGTACAGGGAATACATGCTTAACCTGTGTCTTGTACAAGTGTACGGGGAAGCCCCTACACTGTTCCTGTGTGTTGTACAAGTGTACAGAAAACACCTGTACTCTACCTGTGGCTTGTTGAAGTGTACAGAAAACCCTTGCACTACCTGTAGCTTGTACAAGTGTACGGGGAAGCTCCTACACTGTTCCTGTGTCTCGTACAAGTGTAGAGGTAAAAGGTACACTCCTGTACAGGTGTCCTTAAAAGTACACATCACGCACCTTTGTCTTGTACAGATATGTACGTTCATCTCTTACACTGAACATCATTCTTTGCTTAGGTTTGTCACTATGTATGTTGTATTCCCTGTGCTGTGCAGTTGTGTGCGCAACACCACCTACACTCTGTACAGTGCATGAGAGCACAGTTACGCACACATCACTTGACCCACACACCGTCTTTAGAACTAACGTTCAGTGAGAACACCTGAACATCTCTTCTGTGCAAGGTTTGGAGAACAGATGACGGAGAGTGAACAACTCGCTGTGCCTGGTGTACGGTGAAGTTGTGTCTGTGCTACACCCACTCTGGGCGGAGGGAGTCCCCTGTGTCCTGTGTACAGCGCGGGGTTGTGTTGATTGTACAGACTCGCGGGAGTATGGCAAGTGTACATGTGCTGAGGTAAAGAGCATTGGTTGTTTTTTCTTTTTTATTGTACCGGAAGGTGAATATATTGGGACTGTACCGTTATGTTGGGCCTGTACCGTTATATTGGGCCTGTACCGTTATATTGGGACTGTACCGTTATATTGGGACTGTACCGTTATATTGGGACTGTACCGTTATACTGGGATTGTCCCGTTTCTCGTGGCAATGTTGGCCGGCCACCAGTTGACACGTGCCACCACTGGTGTCATGCCAACCTGGAGTACTAGCCTTCCTACCCCCGTGTTCTGCCAACACTTGTGTGATGGTGGATATGGTCTTGTTCGGCTGTGTGTGTGTGATGCTCCCAAGGTACGATCTCGTTAAGGCTCCCTTTATTGTCCCCAAACCAGTGTCCCGCCCCGGGTCTGGCCCCACCACAGTGCCCCGCCCCGGGGTCTGGCCCCGCCACATTGCTCCGCCCCGGGTCTGACCCTCACTGCAGTGCCCCGCCCCTGCAGTGTCCCGCCCCGGGTCTGACCCTCACTGCAGTGTCCCGCCCCGGGTCTGGTCCCGCCCCGGGTCTGACCCCGCCACAGTGCCCCGCCCCGGGTCTGGCCCCGCCACAGTGCCCCGCCCCGGGTTTGGCCATCACTGCAGTGTCCCGCCCCGGGTCTGACCCCGCCACAGTGTCCCGCCCCGGGTCTGGCCCCGCCACAGTGCCCCGCCCCGGGTTTGGCCCTGACCACAGCGCCCCGCCCCCCCAAGTCAGCATTGCGACCCCTCTTGCCCCGCCCGACAATAACCTCACACAAGGTACTCCTGGCTGAGGTCAACGGGACAGTCAAGGAGGGTATAAATATCAGACACACAATATCAAGAGAACATTTTAAAGCGAAGCGGGTTTCCGGGGCGGGTCGGGGCGGGGCTGGCGATGGTGGTAGTGTCTGGGCCGGGGCGGGGCGGGGCGGGGCAGGGCTGGGATGAGGGAAAGGCTAGGGGTTGGGGGCAAAGCTAGGTGCTATGCTAGGGGGCTAGGGGGAACAGGCCCCCCACATACACACAGTCACGCTTCCCGTTTTCCAACGAGTTTACAAGTCACTTCCCGCGCGTCAGTCCAGCGGCTGCTGCCGTTTTTCATTGCTTGTAACTTCCATACATCTGCCGAAGAGGCTACAAGCTCTCTCTCTCTCTCTCTCTCTCTCTCTCTCTCTCTCTCTCTCTCTCTCTCTCCTCTTCTCTCCTCTCTCTCTCTCTCTCTCTCTGCGGGGTCGGGACTTGTACGCGCGTGCGCAACCACAAGTATTGTCGTAGCCTTCGCACGTCAGTTAACTTGTAGTCCACTCGATACAAGGGAACACAAGCTATGGTACAGCTGACGTATGTACCATCTACTTATAGCTTTCGAAGTGATGAAGTATTTTGCCTTTCCCGCCAGACAGCTATAGCTTGAACAGTGTTGCATGGGCACACACACACACACACACACACACACACACACACACACACACACACACACACACACACACACGCACAGGAACCATTTATGGAGCTCCTTGCAGCGCTCAGGAGTTCATCTACGACCACCGGGCGGCACCACAGGTCGTGAATTGTTATGATGTGAGTGAGTTTTCTGGAGAGGGTAAGTGCAGGGCATTGAACTATGTGATGCTGGAGACGTGGATGAGAAGTTTAAGAGTGTACATGAGAATGTGCGACCCGCGTTCGTCTAGGGAGTGCAGTTTCAGATGTGTGTGTGTATGTCTGATGGAAATGGAGTTGCATGACTGGTTGTGTGGATAGGATAGGTCATTCCCGTGTGAATGTCTTTTTGTCACTCAAGTGTTTGCATAGGGGCTGGGAGAGGAAGGTCGTGGCAAGGTGGTGTGTGTGAGTACAGATGGCAGGAGTGTGAGGCTGGGTTCAGTATATGCGTGAAGGTTGGGGTGGTAATGAGGAAGTGTGGCATGGACCTTGGTGTCGAGCAGGTGGAGTAAGCATTGAGTAGGCCAGTAATACTGTCTCCTCCTCCTCCTCCAGGTGTTCAAGTAGCTGTGGTCAGCAGGTAGCTGGGGAATGTTTGTTTTTTATATTTTCTCTCTTCCGCCACTGATATTGTGAGTTAGGGACGCCATCTATCTCCAGCTAAAGCTTTTTGAGATTTATCTCTATCTCCAACACATCGCCGTCACCAGCATAAGCCTCAACCCATCCCCTCCCTCCCCCATCAACCCTCCCAACTCTGACCTTCGTCCAAAAGTGAAGAAAAAAAAAAAAGAATTGAAATATCTTTTATGCGTAAAACCCATACACAATATATATATATAATTATATATATAATATATAATATATATATATATATATATATATATATATATATATATATTATATATATACATTTATTTATTTATTCATTACATGCCATTTCTCCCGTGAGCGAAGTAGCGTCAAGAACAGATGACTGGGCCTTGAAGGGAAAATTCCTCACTTGGCTCCTCGCTCTGTTCCTTCTTTTGGAGAGCAATACAGGAAGGGAGATTCTCAGCAACCCCCCGCAGCTTCCGCCCTTCTTACTCGCCTTCGTCGACGAGTAGGGATCACGTGGACAGTATTCTTTCTATCTGTGTACTCAGTCCTGATGAAGTAATTATACGAAAGCGTTTGACGCTTTCGTATTTTTTCCATTTCCTTGTGCTTTTACCTGTCTATTATGTACACACACTACTTGAATGAAGCAGCAAATACGGAGATGTACATGTGTATAATGTATATGTCTGTGTATATATGTATATTATATATTATATATATATAATATATATATATATATATATATATATATATATATATATAGAGAGAGAGAGAGAGAAGAGAGAGAGAGAGAGACAGTCGTCGTATTGCGCCTTCAGTTCTCTCCTCCCCATTATCTCTCTCTCTCCCACCCACTACCTTTCCCCTATCCCATCCATCACCACACTATCAACACTCTCACTCACTCGCTCTCCCTCACTCGCTCTCCTCCACACTGTCAGACTCTCCCTCGGGTGTATGACATCGAATACAGCTGTATTATGAATTTTAAAGAGAGGTGAGTGAATGCCTACAAGTCTCCTGGCGACTGGGGATGGGGTGGGTGAGGGGTTAAAATAGATTGATGTCGCAGTGTTTTAATGGCGAATTTGTGTATATTTTTACCCCCTGCCGCAGGAGAGGTCAGGTAGGAAGACGATCCTGATGTATATTATTCATTATGTAGATGTAGATTATGTATATATATATATATATATATATATATATATATAGACAACAAAGTATGTGCTTAAGGCTCATACGTGCACCTAACCAAACCGCTGAGAGTTTTAGGGTGTTCGATCACCTTCCTGAGTTCCCGAAACTCTATACCGTGTCATTCAACGACGGGGTTTGGCATTAGACTGGATTCCAAGAGGAGTCGGTACTGCGTCGCTCCCTCCCTGTGAGGTTCCCCTCAGGTACGGGGCGATGAGAGATGAGGGGGGACCAGCATCGCTCGTGGGATGGCCATCTCCCAAAAAGTCCCTCCTCCCTCCTCCTCCTCCCTCCTCCTCCTCCTCCTCCTCCTCAGCGTGGTAGTCTTTGGAGAGGGTCAGAATATTTTACCTGATGGCTCAGGTGTGTGATGGAAGGCGTAGTAGGGCTTGCTGTACATTCTGAGGAAGAAGCTCATACAACTACAAAAGATAATCTCTGTTTTACCTACTGTATAACTGTGTGGTTATTCAAGGTTACATTTGGAACAATATCTTCTGAGGAAGGATATGTTCAATATACCCTGGATTCCCTGGAGTATATATATCCGAGGCATATCACTCTGTGCTCCAGTATGCCTCCCATACTTCAAAAAAAAAAGAAAAAAAGAAGAGGACTTTACGACCGGATTGTCATAATGTACTCCAAGCATTTTCGAGAACGCGTAGGAGTCTGCTGGTGTTGTGGACGTGTTGTTGTCGCCAGTAATGGCATGTCAGACGCTGAGGCTCGCGGCAGCCCTCCCTGGCAGCCTGTATACGCTAGTTTTACCGCACAGCTGATGTTGTGGTCGGAATGGGTCGTTAGACGGATGTAGCCAGCTCGGCCGGGGCTCTGTAGGAGGCGTAGTAGGATCAACAAACGGGTCTCGAGCGTGTGGGACGGGGAGATGCCAGGTCGGGACCTCAGAGTGTGTGTGTGTGTGGGTGCAGGGTGGAGGAGGGTTTCCATGGAAAGGACCCGGGGCTGTGTGGGTGCGTGGTGGAGGAGGGTCTCCGTGGAAAGGACCCGGGCTGTGTGGGTGCGGGGTGGAGGAGGGTCTCCGTGGAAAGGACCCGGGGAGCCAGGACCACGGACCGACCGCCCGCCCGCCCTCGGCCAACCTGGAAGGGGAGTTCTCTCGTGCGCAAGAAGAACCATTGACGGGAGGGGAAGGTGTTGGGTGTTGGAAGTGATCCCTGCGTCAGCGGAGGCCAGGTTTAGGTACTCCCCTTTTTTCTCATGTCCACTGACGATGAGGCGGTTATGCCCGGAGGCGGCCTCCTGCAGGCGTAGTCCGGTAACACCGGTCTCTCTCTCTCTCTCTCTCTCTCTCTCTCTCTCTCTCTCTCTCTCTCTCTCTCTCTCTCTCTCTCTCTCTCTCTTAAGGAGATAAGTGTTCATATTGACAGTCGCTGCGCTTGACGAGCACGTGCCTGTCACGCGCGTCGTCCTTCTGCTTGCCTGCCTGCGTCACTTGACGTGCCTGTGTGCCTGGCACACGTGTTGCCTCGCCCCGCTCACCCAGGCCACCGCCAGTACTGGGGGGGGGGGGTCATATGCCCACTACCGTCCCTCCTGTGTGTGTGTGGCCCATCAGACAATATGTACTCTTGTGAGTTTATGGATTGGCCCATCAGCCTTGTCTGATCGGCCCGTCTAGTTGTTGGACTGGCCCATCAGATAGTGGAGGATCGGCCCGTCTGATGGTTGGACTGGCCCATCAGATTGTGGAGGATCGGCCCGTGTGATGGTTGGACTGGCCCATCAGATTGTGGAGAGGATCGGCCCGTCTGATGGATGGACTGGCCCATCAGATTGTGGAGGATCGGCTCGTGTGATGGTTGGACTGGCCCATCAGATTGTGGAGAGGATCGGCCCGTCTGATGGTTGGACTGGCCCATCAGATTGTGGAGGATCGGCCCGTCCGATGGTTGGACTGGCCCATCAGATTGTGGAGGATCGGCTCGTGTGATGGTTGGACTGGCCCATCAGATTGTGGAGGATCGGCCCGTCTGATGGTTGGACTGGCCCATCAGATTGTGGAGGATCGGCCCGTGTGATGGTTGGACTGGCCCATTAGATTGTGGAGGATCGGGCCGTCTGATGGTTGGACTGGCCCATCAGATTGTGGAGAGGATCGGCCCGTCTGATGGTTGGACTGGCCCATCAGATTGTGGAGGATCGGCCCGTCTGATGGTTGGACTGGCCCATCAGATTGTGGAGGATCGGCCCGTGTGATGGTTGGACTAGCCCATCAGATTGTGGAGGATTGGCCCGTCTGATGGTTGGACTGGCCCATCAGATTGTGGAGAGGATCGGCCCGTGTGATGGTTGGACTGGCCCATCAGATTGTGGAGGATCGGCCCGTCTGATGGTTGGACTGGCCCATCAGATTGTGGAGGATCGGCCCGTGTGATGGTTGGACTGGCCCATCAGATTGTGGAGGATCGGCCCGTCTGATGGTTGGACTGGCCCATCAGATTGTGGAGGATCGGTCCGTCTGATGGTTGGACTGGCCCATCAGATTGTGGAGAGGATCGGCCCGTCTGATGGTTGGACTGGCCCATCAGATTGTGGAGAGGATCGGCCCGTCTGATGGTTGGACTGGCCCATCAGATTGTGGAGAGGATCGGCCCGTCTGATGGTTGGACTGGCCCATCAGATTGTGGAGAGGATCGGCCCGTCTGATGGTTGGACTGGCCCATCAGATTGTGGAGAGGATCGGCCCGTCTGATGGTTGGACTGGCCCATCAGATTGTGGAGGAGCGGCCCGTCTGATGGTTGGACTGGCCCATCAGATTGTGGAGAGGATCGGCCCGTCTGATGGTTGGA
>NC_092243.1:73269469-73271969 GCF_036320965.1 Panulirus ornatus | reverse complement strand
TATTATTATTATTATTATTATTATTATTATTATCATTATCATTATTGTTGTTGTTATTATTATTATTATTATTATTATTATTATTATTATTATTATTATTATCATTATGGTATGTGGCACAGATGATGATGATGCTGGTACGTTACACAGACGATGCTGAACACACGGTGTAGAGCAAAGGTCACCGGAGGGAAGGTCTTTTAGTGTTATCAGTCCAATAGTGATGTGTCAGGTATGCAAATGAGGACATGAAAACTTTTCCAGTGGCTTCCCACTTTACTTGCCTCTTGTACAAGTGTACAGGGAACACCTACACTGTACCATTGCCTTGTACAGGTGTACAGTAATACCTACATTGTACCTGTGTCTTGTACAAGTCTACAGGGAACACTTACACTGTACCTGTGGCTTGTTGAAGTGTACAGGGAATACATGCTTTACCTGTGTCTTGTACAAGTGTACGGGGAAGCCCCTACACTGTTCCTGTGTGTTGTACAAGTGTACAGAAAACACCTGTACTCTACCTGTGGCTTGTTGAAGTGTACAGAAAACCCTTGCACTACCTGTAGCTTGTACAAGTGTACGGGGAAGCTCCTACACTGTTCCTGTGTCTCGTACAAGTGTAGAGGTAAAAGGTACACTCCTGTACAGGTGTCCTTAAAAGTACACATCACGCACCTTTGTCTTGTACAGATATGTACGTTCATCTCGTACACTGAACATCATTCTTTGCTTAGGTTTGTCACTGTGTTTGTTGTATTCCCTGTGCTGTGCAGTTGTGTGCACAGCACCACCTACACTCTGTACTGTGCATGAGAACACAGTTATGCACACATCACTTGACCCACACACCGTCTTTAGAACTAACGTTCAGTGAGAACACCTGAACATCTTTTCTGTGCAAGGTTTGGAGAACAGATGACGGAGAGTGAACAACTCGCTGTGCCTGGTGTACGGTGAAGTTGTGTCTGTGCTACACCCACTCTGGGCGGAGGGAGTCCCCTGTGTCCTGTGTACAGCGCGGGGTTGTGTTGATTGTACAGACTCGCGGGAGTATGGCAAGTGTACATGTGCCGAGGTAAAGAGCATTGGTTGTTTTTTCTTTTTTATTGTACCGGAAGGTGAATATATTGGGACTGTACCGTTATGTTGGGACTGTACCGTTATATTGGGCCTGTACCGTTATATTGGGACTGTACCGTTATATTGGGACTGTATCGTTATATTAGGACTGTACCGTTATATTGGGACTGTACCGTTATATTGGGACTGTACCGTTATATTGGGACTGTACCGTTATATTGGGACTGTACCGTTATAGTGGGACTGTACCGTTATACTGGGCCTGTACCGTTATATTGAGACTGTAACGTTATACTGGGACTGTACCGTTATATTGGGACTGTACCGTTATAGTGGGACTGTACCGTTATACTGGGCCTGTACCGTTATATTGGGACTGTAACGTTATACTGGGACTGTACCGTTATACTGGGCCTGTACCGTTATATTGGGTCTGTATCGTTATATTGGGACTGTACCGTTATACTGGGACTGTCCCGTTTCTCATGGCAATGTTGGCCGGCCACCAGTTGACACGTGCCACCACTGGTGTCATGCCAACCTGGAGTACTAGCCTTCCTACCCCCGTGTTCTGCCAACACTTGTGTGGTGGTGGATATGGTCTTGTTCGGCTGTGTGTGTGTGATGCTCCCAAGGTACGATCTCGTTAAGGCTCCCTTTATTGTCCCCAAACCAGTGTCCCGCCCCGGGTCTGGCCCCACCACAGTGCCCCGCCCCGGGTCTGGCCCTGCCACAGTGCCCCGCCCCGGGTCTGACCCTCACTGCAGTGCCCCGCCCCTGCATGGTCCAGTCCCGGGTCTGACCCTCACTGCAGTGTCCCGCCCCGGGTCTGGTCCCGCCCCGGGTCTGACCCCGCCACAGTGCCCCGCCCCGGGTCTGGCCCCGCCACAGTGCCCCGCCCCGGGTTTGGCCATCACTGCAGTGTCCCGCCCCGGGTCTGACCCCGCCACAGTGTCCCGCCCCGGGTCTGGCCCCGCCACAGTGCCCCGCCCCGGGTTTGGCCCTGACCACAGCGCCCCGCCCCCCCAAGTCAGCATTGCGACCCCTCTTGCCCCGCCCGACAATAACCTCACACAAGGTACTCCTGGCTGAGGTCAACGGGACAGTCAAGGAGGGTATAAATATCAGACACACAATATCAAGAGAACATTTTAAAGCGAAGCGGGTTTCCGGGGCGGGTCGGGGCGGGGCTGGCGATGGTGGTAGTGTCTGGGCCGGGGCGGGGCGGGGCGGGGCAGGGCTGGGATGAGGGAAAGGCTAGGGGTTGGGGGCAAAGCTAGGTGCTATGCTAGGGGGCTAGGGGGAACAGGCCCCCCACATACACACAGTCACGCTTCCCGTTTTCCAACGAGTTTACAAGTCACTTCCCGCGCGTCAGTCCAGCGGCTGCTGCCGTTTTTCATTGCTTGTAACTTCC
>NC_092243.1:73171969-73266969 GCF_036320965.1 Panulirus ornatus | reverse complement strand
AGAGAGAGAGAGAGAGAGAGAGAGAGAGAGAGAGAGAGATTCTCTCAGTGAGAGACACTAAACATCCCCAGATAAATGGTGCCCCCTGAGAGATACTGGAACCTCCCCAGAATGACATAGAGAGACCCCCCCCCCTCTCCAAAATCTTTTGTAACATACCACAGCCCCCACTCCACCCCAGAGGAATCTTGACTCGCGCAGAGAATCTGACACTCCCTCCCCAGAGACAGATAGGAAGACATCCGCCACACCCCAGACAGAGACTCCTAAACACCCCCAGATAAACGTTCACCGGCACCCTCCATGGAGAGACACACCCTCCCCCATCCAAGTGAGACACTGCACAACCCCAGAGAGACTGGCACAACCCCAGAAACACATCACAACTCCAGAGACACCGGCACAACCCCAGAGACACACCACAACCCCAGAGACACGCCACAACCACAGAGACACGCCACAACCCCAGAGACACGCCACAACCCCAGACACATCACAACCCCAGAGACACACTACAACCCCAGAGACACCGACACAACCCCAGAGACACCGACACAACCCCAGAGACACTGGCAAAATCCCAGAGACACACCTGTACCCCACCTCTCCTTCCCCCACCCCCTGAGCGAGAGAGACACCGTCACCCAGAGCTCTCCAAACCCCGCCCCCCACCCCCTCGCCCCTCCCCTCCCCCCCCCACTCTCCGGGGGAGCAAGGTGGGGGTTCGTCAAAGCCAGTTAGCGGAGACAGAATTTCACTGGAGTTTGAGGGAGTGTAAAATTGCCTCACTCTGTTTCCCCTCTGGATTGATGCCGGCCCCCAGCTCTCTCGCCATCCCCCAACTTTTATATCACGCTGGGCCTCGTACTGGGGGAAGGGGGGGGGGGATTTCAGACATTTGGGGGGGGGGATATGCTGGGGGAGTTATTGTGGGTGAGGGGGAGGGGTATATATGGTGAGGTTATAGTGGGGGGTTATGGTGGAGGTCATACTTTTATATCACAACCTCATACTAGGAGGTCATCTGGGGGTTAGACTAAGGGTCATACTGGGGTTTATACTGTTTTTTATATGTAGAGTTATGTATGTTGTCGGGGTTGGAGGGTGGGGCGTGACATGGGATGTTTTAGGAGTTATGACTGAGTGGGTCAGAGAAGTTGTCATGATGGGGGGTGTGTGTCATGAAAGGTGTCATACTGGGGGAGGGGCGGAGTGTCATGAAAGGTGTCATACTCGGGGGTGTCATATTGTCATACAGCGGGCCATAATGGGGTCATTCTAGGAGTTGGGGGGGGTCATACTAGGGGTTGGGGGTCATAGTGGGGTCACACTAGGGGATATATATATATATATTGGGGAAGAGCAGTGTGGTTTCAGAAGTGGTAGAGGATGTGTGGATCAGGTGTTTGCTTTGAAGAATGTATGTGAGAAATACTTAGAAAAGCAAATGGATTTGTATGTAGCATTTATGGATCTGGAGAAGGCATATGATAGAGTTGATAGAGATGCTCTGTGGAAGGTATTAAGAATATATGGTGTGGGAGGCAAGTTGTTAGAAGCAGTGAAAAGTTTTTATCGAGGATGTAAGGCATGTGTACGTGTAGGAAGAGAGGAAAGTGATTGGTTCTCAGTGAATGTAGGTTTGCGGCAGGGGTGTGTGATGTCTCCATGGTTGTTTAATTTGTTTATGGATGGGGTTGTTAGGGAGGTGAATGCAAGAGTTTTGGAAAGAGGGGCAAGTATGAAGTCTGTTGGGGATGAGAGAGCTTGGGAAGTGAGTCAGTTGTTGTTCGCTGATGATACAGCGCTGGTGGCTGATTCATGTGAGAAACTGCAGAAGCTGGTGACTGAGTTTGGTAAAGTGTGTGAAAGAAGAAAGTTAAGAGTAAATGTGAATAAGAGCAAGGTTATTAGGTACAGTAGGGTTGAGGGTCAAGTCAATTGGGAGGTGAGTTTGAATGGAGAAAAACTGGAGGAAGTGAAGTGTTTTAGATATCTGGGAGTGGATCTGGCAGCGGATGGAACCATGGAAGCGGAAGTGGATCATAGGGTGGGGGAGGGGGCGAAAATTCTGGGGGCCTTGAAGAATGTGTGGAAGTCGAGAACATTATCTCGGAAAGCAAAAATGGGTATGTTTGAAGGAATAGTGGTTCCAACAATGTTGTATGGTTGCGAGGCGTGGGCTATGGATAGAGTTGTGCGCAGGAGGATGGATGTGCTGGAAATGAGATGTTTGAGGACAATGTGTGGTGTGAGGTGGTTTGATCGAGTAAGTAACGTAAGGGTAAGAGAGATGTGTGGAAATAAAAAGAGCGTGGTTGAGAGAGCAGAAGAGGGTGTTTTGAAGTGGTTTGGTCACATGGAGAGGATGAGTGAGGAAAGATTGACCAAGAGGATATATGTGTCGGAGGTGGAGGGACCGAGGAGAAGAGAGAGACCAAATTGGAGGTGGAAAGATGGAGTGAAAAAGATTTTGTGTGATCGGGGCCTGAACATGCAGGAGGGTGAAAGGAGGGCAAGAATAGAGTGAATTGGAGCGATGTGGTATACCGGGGTTGACGTGCTGTCAGTGGATTGAATCAAGGCATGTGAAGCGTCTGGGGTAAACCATGGAAAGCTGTGTAGGTATGTATATTTGCGTGTGTGGACGTATGTATATACATGTGTATGGGGGGGGGGGTTGGGCCATTTCTTTCGTCTGTTTCCTTGCGCTACCTCGCAAACGCGGGAGACAGCGACAAAGTATAAAAAAAAAAAAATATATATATATATATATATATATATATATATATATAAATATATATATATATATATATATATATATATATATATATATATATATATATATATATATATATATACTGACGCCAGTACGAAAGGTCGCTGGCTGGTGGTAGTGGCGGAGGTCGCTGCTAGCCATACACCACTGGTGGTGCCTTCACACACACACACACACACACACAGACTCGTTGCCTTGCGACTCGTGTGCCTTTGTGTTGGCCATGGCGTCGCCCCTCACGGTAACTTCGCCGTGCCGGAGTTATATTGTGGAAAGTATGTGTGATTGTGGTTTGTGGTGGTGGTCTGTAATGGGTTCGAACAGCAAAGCCATTGTCAGCAGGGAGAGCGGATTGGGTACCGGCGCTGGCGTTAGCAGATGGGGCAGGTTTGAGGTGGGTGTGAGGTTTGGGGGGGGGGGGGTTAATCAGCCCAGGTGGTGGGTGGAGGGTTCGTCACAGACCATGGTCACAAGGTGAGTTGGAAGACCCGTATGATTGAGATGTTATATGCACAAAACCACAGGAAGATGAAACACGACAAGTTCCCAAGTGCAGTTTCGTGTCATGATCACATCGTCAGGGGAGATACAAGAATGAGATAGAAAACGTAGAACAGTCAGTTGATATACAAGGAAGAGACGTAGCTAAGATGCCAGTGGTAAACAAGCGTTACCGGATGGTCTTCTTGCATGGCCCTTTTTCCGGCACCATTTTTATTGGCCCCTGTTATGTGGTGGATAGTTAGGAGGCATAGATGAATTAGACAGGAATAGAAAGAGCGTAGATGGTGTTGAGTTCAGGTGGAGGGAGTCCAGGTGGAGGGGGTCCAGGTGGAGGGAGTCCACGTGGAGGGAGTGTACGTACAGTGTACAGACGACAGCTGCAGGATTTGATGATGGTGGGGCTGACATGGTCCTTCCAGCTTGGTTTATACTCTAGGGTGACAACTTGGAGGGGACTGGGGCCTAGTGGGCCAGTAGGGGGTGGGACAGGGCTGGAAGCTGGGAGGACTGGACAACCTGGAGGGGACTGGGACCTAGTGAGACAGCAGGGAGTGGGACAGGGCTGGAAGCTGGGAGGACTGGACAACCTGGAGGGGACTGGGACCTAGTGAGACAGCAGGGGAGTGGGACAGGGCTGGAAGCTGGGAGGACTGGACAACCTGGAGGGGACTGGGACCTAGTGAGACAGCAGGGAGTGGGACAGGGCTGGAAGCTGGGAGGACTGGACAACCTGGAGGGGACTGGGACCTAGTGAGACAGCAGGGGGTGGGACAGGGCTGGAAGCTTGGTGGACTGGACAACCTGGAGGGGACTGGGACCTAGTGAGACAGCAGGGGAGTGGGACAGGGCTGGAAGCTTGGTGGACTGGACAACCTGGAGGGGACTGGGACCTAGTGAGACAGCAGGGGGTGGGACAGGGCTGGAGAAGCAAGGCTGACGTGCATGACCACGGTGGTCTTGGCGTGGTTGGCTGTGGTCCAGTACTGGGTGTTGGTAATGATGCTCTTGAAGGCTGTGGACGTTGTCTGGGGCGTTCTTCCCAACTCTGGTCTCAGCTGTGTGTGTGTGTGTGTGTGTGTGTGTGTCTGTGTGTGTGTGTGTGTGTGTGTGTGTCTGTGTGTGCGTGTGTGTGTGTGTGTCTGTGTGTGTGTGTGTGTGTGTGTGTTGTGTGTGTGTCGCAACGGGTGCCGACGTAAAGTTTCCGTGGTGACGGATGCCGACCACACCAGCGTTACAGATTGTTATGGATAAGGCATCCGGTGAGACACACACACACACACACACACACACAGGTTCTCGTAAGCAGGCGTAGCCATGTACCCCATCAGTGCATGGCGGGGGGAGACGATGATAATAAGGGGGTAGGGAAGGCCACTGGAGAAGAGAGTGTAGAGAAAGAGGTAGATCGAAGTAGAGGCGGTAGTAGATAGACACGGCGGTGGTAGATAGACACGGTAGGTTCGTCATGGTGAAGGAAGCTGGGTGGAGAGAGAGAGAGAGAGAGAGAGAGAGAGAGAGAGAGAGAGAGAGAGAGAGAGAGAGAGAGAGACCCCCTCTCCTGGGGGACACTGTAGAACAATGAATGGCTCTCCGTCATGCTTGGATTGCACGCCATTCATTCCTGGTCCGCGCTAGTAACCATCTCGCAACACCCCCCTCCTCCCCCTCCCCCCCTCCCCCTCCTCCCCCTCCCCCTGCATCATCATCATCATCATCTTCACTGTCTTATCCTCCTGAGGGGAGGGGGAGGGTGGGGGAGGAGAATTTTGTGTGTGTGTGTGTGTGTGTGTGTGTGTGTGTGTGTGTGTGTGTGTGTGTGTGTGTGTGTGTTGTGATGGGTTTGCGCCGATGTTCGTCAGGCGTGAGCTGGGCCGTGATGGATGGGGGGGGGGGGTCGCGTCGTCCCAGAGAGAGAGAGAGAGAGAGAGAGAGAGAGAGAGAGAGAGAGAGAGAGAGAGAGAGAGGTGGTCGTGGGGGAGGGCGGCTATGGGGGCTATGGTAATGGCTGCCTCTCATTTAAGTCATTTGCTTAATACGCAAAAGCACTTTGGCCACCACGCGCCCGCGCCTCCCCCATCGTACGTAAAGAGCATCCATAATTATTTGCCCATTTCATTACGTCGGTTTGTTGAACGCAGGCCCTTGCGACGATCTTTTATCTTGGCTTCGTACGAGTGTCGGGCCTCGTAACTGCGGGGTGGGAGAGGGGGGGTTTTATACAACAGGTCATGGTTATGTGTTGTGTGTGGGTCACGTATGTGACACGATGTGGTTATTGGTCAAAGGTCAAAGCCAATCAGGGAGAGGGTAGGGAGGGCGGCGCGCTGTTGGCCATACCATGTAGCCTACGTTTGTGTTTTACTATTAATATTTTTTACTGATTCCTCCCCTTTTTCCCCCCCTCTCATCTCTTTTCTCCTCTCCCCTTCTTCCTCTCCATTTTCTCTTTTCCCCTCTTCCTCTCTCTCTCTCATGTACTGAAATAGGATAATGGCAGGCGAATGGGGTTTAAAGTCGAGGAGTCGCCCGGTCGCAAGGAGCAAACCTTAACCAACATTGCCAGGATGAACCAACGCGCCGGCCACATGGACACCCCACCCACCACACCGCCTTAGTGTGTGTGTGTGTGTGTGTCAACGAAGCTGCCAAGGGAGCCAGTAGGATGTACATACATACATACATACATACATACATACATACATACATACATACATACATACATACATACATACATACATACATACATACATACATACATACATACATACATACATACATACATACATACATACATACATACATACATACATACATACATACATACATACATACATACATACATACATACATACATACATACATACATACATACATACATACATACATACATACATACATACATACATACATACATACATACATACATACATACATACATACATACATACATACATACATACATACATACATACATACATACATACATACATACATACATACATACATACATACATACATACATACATACATACATACATACATACATACATACATACATACATACATACATACATACATACATACATACATACATACATACATACATACATACATACATACATACATACATACATACATACATACATACATACATACATACATACATACATACATACATACATACATACATACATACATACATACATACATACATACATACATACATACATACATACATACATACATACATACATACATACATACATACATACATACATACATACATACATACATACATACATACATACATACATACATACATACATACATACATACATACATACATACATACATACATACATACATACATACATACATACATACATACATACATACATACATACATACATACATACATACATACATACATACATACATACATACATACATACATACATACATACATACATACATACATACATACATACATACATACATACATACATACATACATACATACATACATACATACATACATACATACATACATACATACATACATACATACATACATACATACATACATACATACATACATACATACATACATACATACATACATACATACATACATACATACATACATACATACATACATACATACATACATACATACATACATACATACATACATACATACATACATACATACATACATACATACATACATACATACATACATACATACATACATACATACATACATACATACATACATACATACATACATACATACATACATACATACATACATACATACATACATACATACATACATACATACATACATACATACATACATACATACATACATACATACATACATACATACATACATACATACATACATACATACATACATACATACATACATACATACATACATACATACATACATACATACATACATACATACATACATACATACATACATACATACATACATACATACATACATACATACATACATACATACATACATACATACATACATACATACATACATACATACATACATACATACATACATACATACATACATACATACATACATACATACATACATACATACATACATACATACATACATACATACATACATACATACATACATACATACATACATACATACATACATACATACATACATACATACATACATACATACATACATACATACATACATACATACATACATACATACATACATACATACATACATACATACATACATACATACATACATACATACATACATACATACATACATACATACATACATACATACATACATACATACATACATACATACATACATACATACATACATACATACATACATACATACATACATACATACATACATACATACATACATACATACATACATACATACATACATACATACATACATACATACATACATACATACATACATACATACATACATACATACATACATACATACATACATACATACATACATACATACATACATACATACATACATACATACATACATACATACATACATACATACATACATACATACATACATACATACATACATACATACATACATACATACATACATACATACATACATACATACATACATACATACATACATACATACATACATACATACATACATACATACATACATACATACATACATACATACATACATACATACATACATACATACATACATACATACATACATACATACATACATACATACATACATACATACATACATACATACATACATACATACATACATACATACATACATACATACATACATACATACATACATACATACATACATACATACATACATACATACATACATACATACATACATACATACATACATACATACATACATACATACATACATACATACATACATACATACATACATACATACATACATACATACATACATACATACATACATACATACATACATACATACATACATACATACATACATACATACATACATACATACATACATACATACATACATACATACATACATACATACATACATACATACATACATACATACATACATACATACATACATACATACATACATACATACATACATACATACATACATACATACATACATACATACATACATACATACATACATACATACATACATACATACATACATACATACATACATACATACATACATACATACATACATACATACATACATACATACATACATACATACATACATACATACATACATACATACATACATACATACATACATACATACATACATACATACATACATACATACATACATACATACATACATACATACATACATACATACATACATACATACATACATACATACATACATACATACATACATACATACATACATACATACATACATACATACATACATACATACATACATACATACATACATACATACATACATACATACATACATACATACATACATACATACATACATACATACATACATACATACATACATACATACATACATACATACATACATACATACATACATACATACATACATACATACATACATACATACATACATACATACATACATACATACATACATACATACATACATACATACATACATACATACATACATACATACATACATACATACATACATACATACATACATACATACATACATACATACATACATACATACATACATACATACATACATACATACATACATACATACATACATACATACATACATACATACATACATACATACATACATACATACATACATACATACATACATACATACATACATACATACATACATACATACATACATACATACATACATACATACATACATACATACATACATACATACATACATACATACATACATACATACATACATACATACATACATACATACATACATACATACATACATACATACATACATACATACATACATACATACATACATACATACATACATACATACATACATACATACATACATACATACATACATACATACATACATACATACATACATACATACATACATACATACATACATACATACATACATACATACATACATACATACATACATACATACATACATACATACATACATACATACATACATACATACATACATACATACATACATACATACATACATACATACATACATACATACATACATACATACATACATACATACATACATACATACATACATACATACATACATACATACATACATACATACATACATACATACATACATACATACATACATACATACATACATACATACATACATACATACATACATACATACATACATACATACATACATACATACATACATACATACATACATACATACATACATACATACATACATACATACATACATACATACATACATACATACATACATACATACATACATACATACATACATACATACATACATACATACATACATACATACATACATACATACATACATACATACATACATACATACATACATACATACATACATACATACATACATACATACATACATACATACATACATACATACATACATACATACATACATACATACATACATACATACATACATACATACATACATACATACATACATACATACATACATACATACATACATACATACATACATACATACATACATACATACATACATACATACATACATACATACATACATACATACATACATACATACATACATACATACATACATACATACATACATACATACATACATACATACATACATACATACATACATACATACATACATACATACATACATACATACATACATACATACATACATACATACATACATACATACATACATACATACATACATACATACATACATACATACATACATACATACATACATACATACATACATACATACATACATACATACATACATACATACATACATACATACATACATACATACATACATACATACATACATACATACATACATACATACATACATACATACATACATACATACATACATACATACATACATACATACATACATACATACATACATACATACATACATACATACATACATACATACATACATACATACATACATACATACATACATACATACATACATACATACATACATACATACATACATACATACATACATACATACATACATACATACATACATACATACATACATACATACATACATACATACATACATACATACATACATACATACATACATACATACATACATACATACATACATACATACATACATACATACATACATACATACATACATACATACATACATACATACATACATACATACATACATACATACATACATACATACATACATACATACATACATACATACATACATACATACATACATACATACATACATACATACATACATACATACATACATACATACATACATACATACATACATACATACATACATACATACATACATACATACATACATACATACATACATACATACATACATACATACATACATACATACATACATACATACATACATACATACATACATACATACATACATACATACATACATACATACATACATACATACATACATACATACATACATACATACATACATACATACATACATACATACATACATACATACATACATACATACATACATACATACATACATACATACATACATACATACATACATACATACATACATACATACATACATACATACATACATACATACATACATACATACATACATACATACATACATACATACATACATACATACATACATACATACATACATACATACATACATACATACATACATACATACATACATACATACATACATACATACATACATACATACATACATACATACATACATACATACATACATACATACATACATACATACATACATACATACATACATACATACATACATACATACATACATACATACATACATACATACATACATACATACATACATACATACATACATACATACATACATACATACATACATACATACATACATACATACATACATACATACATACATACATACATACATACATACATACATACATACATACATACATACATACATACATACATACATACATACATACATACATACATACATACATACATACATACATACATACATACATACATACATACATACATACATACATACATACATACATACATACATACATACATACATACATACATACATACATACATACATACATACATACATACATACATACATACATACATACATACATACATACATACATACATACATACATACATACATACATACATACATACATACATACATACATACATACATACATACATACATACATACATACATACATACATACATACATACATACATACATACATACATACATACATACATACATACATACATACATACATACATACATACATACATACATACATACATACATACATACATACATACATACATACATACATACATACATACATACATACATACATACATACATACATACATACATACATACATACATACATACATACATACATACATACATACATACATACATACATACATACATACATACATACATACATACATACATACATACATACATACATACATACATACATACATACATACATACATACATACATACATACATACATACATACATACATACATACATACATACATACATACATACATACATACATACATACATACATACATACATACATACATACATACATACATACATACATACATACATACATACATACATACATACATACATACATACATACATACATACATACATACATACATACATACATACATACATACATACATACATACATACATACATACATACATACATACATACATACATACATACATACATACATACATACATACATACATACATACATACATACATACATACATACATACATACATACATACATACATACATACATACATACATACATACATACATACATACATACATACATACATACATACATACATACATACATACATACATACATACATACATACATACATACATACATACATACATACATACATACATACATACATACATACATACATACATACATACATACATACATACATACATACATACATACATACATACATACATACATACATACATACATACATACATACATACATACATACATACATACATACATACATACATACATACATACATACATACATACATACATACATACATACATACATACATACATACATACATACATACATACATACATACATACATACATACATACATACATACATACATACATACATACATACATACATACATACATACATACATACATACATACATACATACATACATACATACATACATACATACATACATACATACATACATACATACATACATACATACATACATACATACATACATACATACATACATACATACATACATACATACATACATACATACATACATACATACATACATACATACATACATACATACATACATACATACATACATACATACATACATACATACATACATACATACATACATACATACATACATACATACATACATACATACATACATACATACATACATACATACATACATACATACATACATACATACATACATACATACATACATACATACATACATACATACATACATACATACATACATACATACATACATACATACATACATACATACATACATACATACATACATACATACATACATACATACATACATACATACATACATACATACATACATACATACATACATACATACATACATACATACATACATACATACATACATACATACATACATACATACATACATACATACATACATACATACATACATACATACATACATACATACATACATACATACATACATACATACATACATACATACATACATACATACATACATACATACATACATACATACATACATACATACATACATACATACATACATACATACATACATACATACATACATACATACATACATACATAACATACATACATACATACATTCATACATACATACATACATACATACATACATACATACATACATACATACATGCATACACACATAACATAAAACATACATTCACAAATACATACATATGTACATACATGCTTACATACGTAAATACATAATACCTCACATATATGTACACTTGATGCACACGTCACGGCCGAACATACCCCGTAAGATGCGTACATCACAAAAATATACATACCCGGTAAAGAATACACCTGATGTTGCCACTGCAAACCTCCCTTAACTGTACAACCCTTGCCATCTGTACACTCCCTGTACAAGCAACCCTTGCCATCTGTACACTCCCTGTACAAGCAACCCTTGCCATCTGTACACTCCCTGTACAACCAACCCTTGCCATCTGTACACTCCCTGTACAAGCAACCCTTGCCATCTGTACACTCCCTGTACAACCAACCCTTGCCATCTGTACACTCCCTGTACTACCTACCCTACCATCTGTACACCCTGCCCAACGACCCACCGTGTGTAAACTCCATCTACTCTGCCACCCACCAATGTACACTCCCTGTACAACCACTTGTACACTCCCTGAACAACCACATGTACACTCCCTGTACAACCTACTGCCATCTGTACACACCCTGCACAACCACCCACCGTCTGTACACTCCCCGTACTTACCACTCACCATCTATACAACCACCCACCATCTGTACACTCCCTGTACCACTTCTTACCATCTGTACACTCCCTTGTGCCACCGCCTACATGTGTACACCACCTACACCACCCGTCTGTACATTAACTGTTGAACCACGCGTCATATGTACCACCATCTGTACCGCCACCCTCCATCCGTACACCACCTGTTCAACCACACAACCATCTGTACATTACGCCACCCGCACCATCTGTACCCTACCCACACCGCCCACACAAATTGTACATTTCCTGCAACACCAGCACCATCTGTACACTGACTGGACCTCACACACCATCTGTGACTTATCGACACTTCTCACACCACCTGTACTTCCCTCCCCCCGTGTCGATCACCACCTGCACATCACTTGTACGTTCCGCACCATCTGTATCCCAACCAACACGACCCTCGCCATCTTCACACAACACTCCACGCATCATTTGTACACCACCTAACACCGCCCACACCATATGTATACCACCTGTGTACACCACCTGACAACCATCCACACCATCTGTACATCACCTGACATCATTCACAACACCTCCTCACATCGGCCACGCCACCTTTACATGACTTGAACCACGTACACCATCTGAACACCATCTAACACCGCTCACACCATCTGTACATCACCAAACACCGTTCACACCATCTGCACATCACCTGACACCGCCCACACCATCTGCACATTGCCTGTTCCGTCATCCACCATGTTTACACCACATACCACCTCTCATTTCCACCTGTACATCACCTAACACCATCTGTACACCGACCGAACACCATTCACACCTTCTGTTCACGAACGCACCGTGAACACCACACCACCTGTGAACTAAGTCAATGCCATCTTTGTCATTCCACCTACACTATGTCCATTCCACATTCGTCATTCCACCTACACTGTGTACATTCCACATTCACCACATTATCTTCACAACGTACACAATATCCTCAACCATCTGTACATCACATCTCATGGTTCTATACCACCTGAATGACACCCCCCGCGCCATCTGGCGTGGACATGCACACAAACAAACGAACGGACGCACAAACAAACACACACACAACCAATGCACACACACACACACACACACACACACACACACACACACACACACACACACACACACACACACACACACACACACACACACACCCACGAGCCGTATTACCACACAACTAAAAACAAACAAACAAACAAACAAACACATGCGCAAACAAACACGCATATCAAACACACACACACACACACACACACACACAAAAGTACCCGTATTTGCACAACACACACACACACACACACACGGTTCGACTATGGTGGGGTTTCTATCCCCCCGTGTGGTGGCGGCGCCGGCTGCCGCAGTCCACGGGCAGCTGATTAGCCTGGATGATGACGATGATGATGAGGAGGGGGAGGAGGTGGAGGATGCTGGGGAGCCGCCCTCGTGGCCACCGCCCATCTGGCCGCCCCCCCCGCCGCCGCCCTCCCTGCCGCCCATCCCCACGCCCTCGGAGCTGGGCTCGCCCTACGAGAATGTCCTCATCCCAACCATCCTGCACCCCGAGCCACACACAGGTACAGTAGTCCTGACCCATACAAACAACCAAACCCACCTCTTCCACCCCACCCACCACCCCTGAGAAAGCACATACCACCACCACCACAAGCAAGCGAGGCTCCTCTACCACCCAGGCAAACACCCCACCCTCACCCCCCATCCAACCAACCAACCAAAACACCCCCCCATCCAACCAACCAACCAAAACACCCCGCCCCGCCATCATCCAACCAACCAACACACCCCCCCATCCAACCAACCAACCAAAACACCCCGCCATCAACCAACCAACCAACCAAAACACCCCCCCATCCAACCAACCAACCAAAACACCCCGTCCCGCCATCATCCAACCAACCAACACACCCCCCCATCCAACCAACCAACCAAAACACCCCGCCATCAACCAACCAACCAACCAAAACACCCCGCCATCAACCAACCAACCAACTAAAACACCCCCCCATCCAACCAACCAACCAACCAAAACACCCCCCCATCCAACCAACCAACCAGCCAAAACACCCCGCCATCAACCAACCAACCAACCAAAACACCCCCTTCCCCCCCCTCCCCCCCATATGAACCTGTGTTACTCACCACAACAAGCAAGGCTCCTCTACCAACCAAACCACATCACCCCCTGCCAACCAAACACCTCCCTCCCTCCCTCCCTCCCTACATGAACCTGTGGTACTACATCATCAGATCATCAGTGTTGTACATTTTGCCGTACATGTACTGTGCACTTCAGGACTGCATACTCATCGTTTATATATATATATATATATATATATATATATATATATATATATATATATATATATATATATATATATATTCTCTTCATGGTAGCCGACATGGCATTGACAGAACTTGACCCCATCTGTTCCATGGTTGGCTGTAAAGATGGGATACTGATTTAAGCGAAAAAGGGAAACCACATTACAAACCGGAATTGAGTTCACCGGGTGTTTCTAAACCCCGGCAACTTAAGGTGGAGACATTTTAGAAAAGAAAAGGGCGGGAAACGAGGGGAAAAAGAATAGAACTCAACAGCCCCGAAGTGCTAGTAAAGGAGAAGGAGTCTTCGTCATCATGTTAGTCACTTGTGCCTCTTGTGGCTGGCTGGTCTCCAGGCAGGCAGAAGACTTCGCGGAGGGCCGGCCAGCCACGTGCCGTGTGTTTGAGGGTCCGGGACACGCACTACAAGAAAGCTCTCACGACCACATATGGAAATGACACCAGCAGAACCGAGAGGGGGAGGAGGAGGGAGGCAACATCGTGACACAGATGGTGAGGGGCGACGGCTGGAGTGAGCTGATGGCTGGCGCAGATGTGAAAGGAAGCGTTTTGGTGCCACTCTGGTCAAAAGATAGGTGGAGGAAAAAAGAGGCGCCCTAGATTTGCAGGCGGTACTCCCCAGTGGAGCGAATGAGACCTTTCTTATCATGGATTCGATGTTCTATAGAAGAAAATGTAATTGCTGAACCCACACAACATCCCCAGCTTCTGGGTAGGCTAATATGGGGTTTCCAGGGGAGAGAGATTGGAAGATAAAGGTTATATAACCTCGAGCGTTTATGGTATCTCCGGGTTGAATTACCGTGCTTTGAAATGTTGATGGTAGGAAGCTTGTGAGATTTAGATAAAGATTTATGTAGATATTGCGTTTACGCATTGTTGAATTTATGCTGTTACTGGTTCCATATTAGCATATGATGCGCAGGTGTGAACTGAGAGAGGAAATGCGTTCATTGCCAGAATTGGAAGGAGTATTGGGAGTTGGGAAAGGAAGGAAAGTAATTAGAAGAATGGAGAGTGGAAGGTTGAAGACAGCAGATCTTTACTAGTTGAAGAGATAAATGTGGCGGTGGAACAGACCCCTGAGAGGGGAGTTCGGAGGGAGAACACCACACCACCCATGACGGGATGGGAGGGAGAGATCATTCCACCGCAGACTACCACAATGGTACAGCTGGGGAGGAAAGTGTGCATCACAGACCAGAGGGAAGCGTTAAGGCCAGTCGAAGGGCATGATTAAGTCAGCCAAGCCTTGCGTCAGGCGTATACGCCGTAAGAGATGTCGAAGACCACGACAGATGATGTCGAAGACCACGACAGAAGATGTCGAAGACCCCGATAGAGGATTTACCTAAATCTGCCAAGAGATGAAGATCATTTAGGGGGGGACATATCAACGGTAGACCTTGCACCACAAAAGATCAAGAATAGACCTTACACCACAAAAGATCAACAGTTGACCTTTCACCACAAAAGACCAATAGTAGGCCTTGCACCACAAAAGACCAACAGTAGACCTTGCACCACAAATGTTTAGAGCTTGTGGTGTGAAAGAAGGGAGCGAGGTTCTGGTTGTTTAAGAAAGTGCGAATCGAGGAGAGTTTTATAGACTGTGGATACAGAGGTGTGAGCGATGGGGAGTGATAGAAAGGTTAGAACGGTCTCCGCTCTTAGGGACGGGGCTAGACCAAGGCACGTATCCATTAAGGAAAGGTTTGGGTCTAGAGAAATAGGCGTGGCAAGACCAGACCAGACCAGACTCGGTGGCACCCACCCCTTTTATGACGGGAGGAGCTGGGGCATGGGGAGGGCTATACGTCCCTCGTCCACATGTAGAGGAGAGAGAACCAATGAGAGTAGAGTGATGGAAAATGTAGGGGAGAGCTTAGGCCCTGTAGGAGGGAAGGATATGAGACGTGGTACCACACAGGGGTGACTATGGGAAACAAAGACCTGGTAAGTGTGGTCACACTTGTTACGGAATTACATTCCATGGGTTGATGAGGTCGGGCTACATCACCTGGAGCCGTCGGGGATGCTTTTGGTGGAGTGCCCGTGAACTCGACACACACACACCTCCACCGTCCCGTCTCCCTGGCGCAACGGTGACTCAAAGGACTTGGGGGATCCCACCGTCCCTCAGGAGTCCCACTTTAACCTGAAACATAACAGAGAGAATCCTTTTGTAAATGCTTCAAATGTAGACCAGACCAGAGTCCATAACACGACATGAAAGCGAGTGGCTTGTAAAGAAGGTGCTTCTGTAGTATTCCTAACCTCAACACCTTAAACCAGATACTCGTCAGACATCATCCAGTTGATCCACGGGAGTCTGGATAATCGAATGACGTAATGCTATGGTCTGGATTTGGCTTGTGTTGTGTCACTTGTACGAAGGCTAAACCTGGGGCTCAGCCGTGTTAGGCCATGGAAGTAAATATAGATGTTTTTGATATTTTTCAGACAATAACAATGGAATTGCAGCTTCGACAGACCATTGGTTCCTCTCGAGGGTTCCCAGTCTTCGTTATTGCAGTCCCAGTGAGTATGCTGCACTGCAGACGGCTCAGGCTGTTATATACGGATCATCCTCCCAGCTTTACGTAAAGTGCTGGACTTTGTACACAGCAGAACTGAAGGCGGAATGGGCATCGGGAGAAGAGGTTTGCGGTCCGAAACGCCAAAGGAAAACAACGGAATGCAAATTGTCTTAGACCACAAGGGTCCTTTCGAGGCTTTTTTGTAACTGATAGCATAGGAGGTCAGAAACAGGTTAGAGACGTAAGAGTAGAGCAGAGCGAGAGTGGTCGAACCTCCACTGAAGGTGGAAAGATGTAGTCGAAGTAGAGGCACTGATCTCCATCCCAGCCAGGATAACATCCGCTAGACTGGCAGCCACAGCTGGAGTCATCCCTGGCTGGCTGTGCGGTACAGGTCCGAGAGAAAGTCGATGTCGTCAGAGCTGTACAACGAAGACTGCTAATCCCTCTCGGGAGGTGCCAGAGTTTGGCGTTATGAGAGGGTTGTGCAACTTGCCTTTACTGTACGCCTTAGCGTATGTACGCTTATCGCACATCGTCGCTTCACGCGTACGATGTTTCCTTTTTTTTTCTCTCTCTCTCCCCGTCGACCCCCCTAGAATGCCATGTATAGCTACAAACTTGGTGTAGTGTTATGTGTGCCAAGTGTGCTCGGTCCTACACCTGCATTACACCTGTATGGTTGTGGTACACTTGGAATGCGTCGCACAGGTTGTATCAACACCCCAAGGTACACCCGCTACGCCTTGGGAGTGGAGGAAGTATTCGATGGGTTCAGTTGTCGCCTCGCTCATCACTTTGCGTCTCCGTACCTCTTTAATGTGTGTGTGTGTGTGTGTGTGTGTGTGTGTGTGTGTAAAATGACAGTGCCATGACTGGGAGGCCGCGATAAGATGGAAGTGTATGATGACTGTATGACGTTGCGCTTGTGATATACGGTAAGATTTGACGTTTTCAAGACGGTTTACTTTCTTGCTACACATTTCCTGGCTATACCTACGTACACTTTCGGATGCACCTACGGCACCTGCCAACACCCAGGGAGGTTGTCAGCGTTGGTAATGGTGTAGACACAGCCTCTTGACAACATTTTAGACTGGACTTCATCAAGCCACCCATACCAAGGTCGGGCGGTCCTGACCTTTGACTTTGCAAACCTCTCCGTCCCGAGAGAACGTCAGGGTCAAGTTGAACTTCTCTGACAGAGACAGACAGACAGACGGTAGACGGGATTGACCACACTGCGTGTGTCTTTCCCACAGCGACGCGTTAGTGAGAGAACCAGGCGTTCAGTGCTAGGCAAATATCAGCTGACGTGCTGGGAACAGCTGACAGAATCAAATATCAGCTGACGTGCTAGGAACAGCTGATAGAATCAAATATCAGATGACGTGCTGGGAACAACTGACAGAATCAAATATCAGCTGACGTTCTAGGAACAGCTGACAGACAAAGATCAGCTGACGTGCTAGGAACAGCTGACAGAATCAAATATCAGCTGACGTTCTAGGAACAGCTGACAGACAAAGATCAGCTGACGTGCTAGGACCTCCTGACAGAGACAAACATCAACTGACGGCGACGTGGTAGGAACAGCTGACAGAGTAAACAAAACATTATTTACCGATGCACCGAGAGAAACGCGTAACATGGCTCCGTATCAACATAGGGCAAACTAAAGATGTGTTTGTCTTGTTGAATGATGCAGTCGGCCCAGTTTTGTGTAATCACCAGTGGGATAAAGGATTGTTGATGGACGGAACACAAGCCATAGTTTGTGTTGCTGTTGTTGGAGGCAACACACACACACACACACACACACACACACACTCTCCAGTCTTCAACAAACAGAGGACTTAAATGAAGAACTGTTCGTGTCTGTGTAGGTGATACAGATGGCTGTTTGAAGTCTGAGCAGCGAAGGCTACGAACTGAAGAAGTGCCACTGCTGGGGAACCTGTTCACTGCCCACACACGCTGGCGTCACTCACTCACACCCGGAGTTTCGCTGTATTTTACAATACGCCTGAAGCGTCTTGACGTGTTGACAGACGGAGATGTTTGGTTCCAGAGAGAGAGAGAGAGAGAGAGACATGAGTCCTCACACCTCAGCGTCAGCTTGTACGTAAGCTTGACCTAATGGTAAGCTGGCGGAGTGTACGACCTACGACGAGTCACCATGGGGTGGTCGTTATGGTGTCCGGGGTCGTGCGCGACCTTGTGCAGATGGTCACACACAGTGGATGTTCTGACTGACCGTCTCCCACGCCATGTGTGGATAGATCGGTAGGTAGGTAGGTAGATAGATGGAAGTGGTGTGTATAGATGATTTGCCACAGGCGCAAAACAGCTGACCCAGAATCTCGATGAAACGAAGCTGGTCCGTCGGGGGTGTAGGAACAGAAGGGTGGATCCAGCTGCACCTTAGGACAGCTGGTCCATCGGGGGGCGTAGGAACAGGAGGGTGGATCCAGCTGCACTATAGAATAGCTGGTCCGTCGGGGGCGTAGGAACAGGAGGGTGGATCCAGCTGCATCAGCATATAACAGCTGCTACAGCCTGGGGAAGACGCAGCTGATCCAGTTGTAGGTGGGTCTACAAGACCATTGCATGACGGTACGACCCTTTGAGCACCACGACGGTACGACCCTTGGAGCACGACGGTACGACCCATGGAGCTCGACGGTACGACCCATGGGTGTGGTGACCTGGCCTCTGACCCCCGACCACTTTAAGGTCAGGTCGCAGGGCAGACCTTCATTGACCAAGGTCAGTCCTATCGAATGGAAGGGTCCGTACCGTCGTGCTGTAAGGGTCCGTACCGTCGTGTTCCCAGGGTCCGTACCGTCGTGTTCCCAGGGTCCGTACCGTCGTGTTCCCATGGTCCGTACCGTCGTGTTCCCAGGGTCCGTACCGTCGTGTTCCCAAGGTCTGTACCGTCGTGTTCCCAGGGTCCGTACCGTCGTGTTCCCAGGGTCCGTACCGTCGTGTTCCCAGGGTTCGTACCGTCGTGTTCCCATGGTCCGTACCGTCGTGTTCCCAGGGTCCGTACCGTCGTGTTCCCAGGGTCCGTACCGTCGTGTTCCCAAGGTTTCGTACCGTCGTGTTCCCAGGGTCCGTACCGTCGTGTTCCTAAGGTTTCGTACCGTCGTACTTCAAGGAGTCGTACCGTCGTGCTCTCATGACCCGTACCCTGGTAACCAAGGGTCAGCTCCACGTAATTATCCCAGCGAATCGTACCGGTAGACGACCCCAGCACCAGTGAACAGCAGGCCAGGTCCGTCCTCAGTGTGGAAGACCGTACATTCTCCTTCCTTGGTTTTTGGTTTAGGCTGTGTGATTGTGCCAAGGTTCGATGGCCATTATGTTGTTGTGTGGATGTCAACTGATCACGTAGTTGTCATTGATATTGCAAGTCCCTGGTGTTCTGTAGAAGGTATGTTCTCCATGTTGATTTGTCCTTTTCTCTTTTTATTTTTTTTTGACTATTTAGTTTCTTTAGAATGTTGTTAGTAAAATGTTTTGGTTACTGAGTAGTGCGCTGTGTTGCTGTTGTTTGATATGCAGTAAGATATGAGCATAAATATTTGTAGTTGACATTATTATTATTATTATTTATTTGTTGTGCTTGTGGTCGAAGATTTAGTCTTGATGCTTAGAATGTTAAGTTAATTACGACTGTGATGTTTTGATAGTAGATGGCGCTTGAAAATGGTGAATGTGTGTGTGTGAGTATATATATATATATATATATATATATATATATATATATATATATATATATATATATATATGTATATATATGTATATATATGTAATATATATATATATATATATATATATATATATATATATATATATATATATATATATATATATATATATACGACGGTACCTGTGTGCAGGATGGTAGTGATCGAGGTGGCTAAGGTCGAGAATGTTGATTTGAAGATGTTGATCTATGTTAATGTGTGGTGACCCTTGTGTTTATATAGTGTCAGAGAGAGAGAGAGAGAGAGAGAGAGAGAGAGAGAGAGAGAGAGAGAGAGAGAGAGAGAGAGAGAGCACGTTTTAACATTATTAACCACGACGGTGCTTGTGTTAAAAAGTGTTGTGGGAGAGCATGTTTACAGTGTTAATTACACAGGGGGGAGGGGTTGCCTGCGCTCAGAATGCTGATGCCGACTGAAGTGATTGGTGGTATATGCAGATGATGCGCTTTATTTATATACTTTTTTTTTTTTCCTTCCATTCCGCCCGTTTTCTTTCATCCTTGACGAAGAAGATGGATGGTGTTGTTGTAGGCCGGTGATGCCCTAATTTCTTCACCGTGTCCCCTTTTTCTCCCCGTCCCCCCCGGCAGATGGTGAGGGCGTCGGCAGAATAACCGAGAACAGGGCCAGCAGCCGAGCCTCGGACCGAGAGAGCCGGACTTCGGACAGAGAGAGCCGAGCTTCGGACAGGGAGAGCCGAACTTCGGACAGGGAGAGCCGAACTTCGGATCGGGAGAGCCGGATTTCGGACCGCGACGGGCGGACGTCGGTGGCGAGTCGGGTGTCGGAGGCCACGTCCGACTGGTCCATATACGACGTGCCGCCCCCTCCCAAGACGGTAGGGGGCAGCGACAGGGGCTCCCTCTCGTACCGTAGCCAAACATCAGAGTAAGTAACCACCCCTCTTACCCCTTTCTTCTTCTTCTTCTCCTTCCTCTTTGTCACGTACACGTGAAGCAGTCGGATCTATGTCACCCACACCTGAAGGGGTGGGTTAAAGTGGTGATCTATGTCACCCACACCTGAAGGGTTGGGTCATAGTGTTGATCTGTGTTACATACACCTGAAGGGGTGGGTCACAGTGTTGGTCTGTGTCACCCACACCTGAAGGGTTGGGTCATAGTGTTGATCTGTGTCACCTACTCCTGAAGGGGTGGGTCAAAGTGGTGATCTATGTCACCGACACCTGAAGGGGTGGGTTAAGGTGTTGATCTGTGTCACGCATACCTGAAGGGGTGGGTCACGTTGTTAATCTGTGTCACCCATACCTGAAGGGGTGGGTCATGGTGTTGATGTGTGTCACCCACACCTGAAGGGGTGGGTTAAGGTGTTGATCTGTGTCACATATATACACATCTTCTTAATTTCTTAACTGATCACATATGCTGATGATATACATGCGGTCGTCACACACCTGCTCCGTATATGTGGTCGTCACGCCAACTGTACACATGACTTTGTCAGATATACTGCTCGATGTATGCACACCGTTCTCACACCTGCCACTTACATATTGTCCATGGTTGTCACATAAGCATGGAGGGGGGGGGGAGACTGGGCTTGAGATAAAGGGGGTGGGGGTTATAAGGGTGAGGGGGCACATCAGGTGCCAAAGCACCCCTGAATCTGGGCCCAAGGGGAGCCTTGCCCTTTTTTTGGGGGGGCGCGCCACCCCCCGCCCCCAGAGTTCGAACAACAGACATATCCCACACACATGGTATGTCAACAGATCCCTCAATTTCAGTCAGATCAGAGGAAAAAAATTAGATAATGGAGGATCCTGAAGTGTATCAGCACACAGTACCACAAAGAAACCTGAAATACATCTAACAACTAAATCGCATTGCATCAAATTAATTATGATAGATCCATATGAAATAAGGTCTATTTATTATTAATTAGCTTTCCCAAAATAGAACTGACACCATAATTAGATGGCTGATACACAAGAACACTGTGGGATACACTTTTTTTTTTTTATATCAAATGGGATTCTGTAAATATGTGGGGAATCCATTTGAATATGTAATGTGCAAATTTCCTGTTTGGAAGGGATGTTGTTGCTGTGGATAATAATAGCACCTTGTTTTCTGTGGGTCAGTTTTATTTGATTTTCCTTCTGGTTGATTGGTTCTCCCTGATTCAAAAATCATGCGTGATGACCAAAAAAAGAAAAAAAAAATGTATACGTATTTATATATATATATATATCAAACTTTTTTTTTCATTTGACATATTTCAGATTTAGGGGTTGATTAACTTCGATGGTAAATAATACAAAAATAATTTTTTTCCCACGATTATTATGGGAATAATACGAATAACTAATTTTTTTTATGAGTGGCCTTATTTGAAAACCTTCAACAGTTCCTTGACTATCTTGTTAAAGTGTTGTTATTTGCCGTAATGTGCTTTTGCCATGTATGCCTTCGCATGTTTACCTCTTTTGGCCATGTTGTTACAAGCTGCCCTCGCCAGCATAGCGGCAGTTAGCTGAAACTACAACTGGTAGTTAACATATTCACAACAAGGACAGTCGATTCAAATATCGTAGAGAGGAAGAAAATATTAGAATTTTTTTGTTTGTTTGTTTTTGTGTTTGATTTTGTTTCGGTGGGGAGGGATGGTATGAGATGGAGGAGGGGGAAGGGAAGAGGGGGGGTTACACGGAGGTTATGATTAAGTGGGGGGGGTGAGGTGGGGTGGGGGGGTTAAGTTGTGTGTCTCCCTGGCCCGTCCATATAGTATGTCCCAGGTTAATACTGTTATTACCATGAGTCACAAGTATAACACACAGGTTAGCCACAACCCCCCCACACCTGCCTGCTGAAGTCCATACTGAACATCTTTCTAATTATTTCAGGGTTCCCGAGGGGGGGGGGGGGAACAGGGAGAGAAAAGAAAAATCAGGATTTTGACATTTTTTTTAGTCTTCACAAAAAATTAAGGAAAATTAATGGAATTTTCAAAATATTTATAAGTTTTTGTTTTAAAAAAAAGAGTGAAATGAGAAATACCAGGGTATTATTGTTGATATTTTAGTAATACATTACCACACACAGCAAAGTGTTTTTATATTCTGTGGAAATATATATATATATATATATATATATATATATATATATATATATATATATATATATATATATATATATATATATATATATGCAAATCAGATGTTATTTGGGGTTGAAGGTGGCTCAGAGGAAGGTGTTAGGAGAGGTCAACTATTAAAATTATCCCTCCTCCATGTCAGTGAGTCATGTGTAGTGGTGTGAACTGGACTGAGAATATATATGTAGATTGGTTCATCGTAAGCTGTACGTCTGGGTCCAACACGTCCATATCAGCCAGGTCTTAGTACCTTGGATGCTTATGAGGTTTAGCTGAGTTACTGGAGCATGATATGTCTGGGGAGACGTTGTTATTTGTGTGGGGAGACGTGGTTATTTGTGTGGGGAGACGTGGTTATTTGTCTGGGGAGAAGAGGTTATTTGTCCTGGGGAGACGTGACTATATGTCTAGGGAGATGTGACTGTATGTCTGGGGAGACGTGGCTGTATGTCTGAGGAGACGTGACTATGTCTGGGGAGACGTGACTGTATGTCTGGGGAGACGTGACTATATGTCTGGAGAGATGTGACTGTATGTCTGGGGAGACATGGCTGTATGTCTAGGGAGACGTGACTGTGTGACGTGACGTATCCTACCAGTTCGTCGCCACCAGAGTCGTGTTCACTCCATGATCCTAACGCTTCCTTGAGGCCAGGCCAGGTTGTTCTCGAGGTTGTAGTAGACAAGGCACAGTGGAGTCCCACCAGTGTTGTGGCACGGCACGACCCGAGGCTACGACAGGAGCCAACCCGAACTGGTCTGTCTGTGTGGTTGTGGGGTTGACCCCAGGTCTGCCTTGTGTTGACGTGGGGGAGGGGGAGGGGAATTTCGAGCGAGTGTTCACTGAGGGGCTGGTACGAAGTAGAGGGGAAGGGGGGGTGTTTGTTTACACGCGAGGGCGTTAACGTATGGGGAACAGGTAATGGCCAGACCACTGTCTTCTAACGAGGTTGCTAATGACCAAATAATAAGACGTAACATACATTTCTGTTCTGTATAGATGGGGGTTTAGGATGATAGGCCACTGTAAAGAGAGCTGTTATCCCCCACCTGCAGTATTACCAGCTGGCAAGGGGAACGCCTCAGACGACCGAAGCATAACAAACGTGAAATTTTGTAGTGCACAGAGAGAGAGAGAGAGAGAGAGAGAGAGAGAGAGAGAGAGAGAGAGAGAGAGAGAGAGAGAGAGAGAGAGAGAGAGAGAATGATCAATACGACACCCAGCTGGGTTTGCCATACCCAATACGACACCCAGCTGGGTTTGCCATACCCAATACGACACCCATCTGGGTTTGCCATACATACTAAACTGCTCACACCACAAACCTAATAATTATGCAGAATATTTCACCTTTTCTTTTTTAAGGTGAGAACAATGGAAGTAAGGGGAGTGGGGGAGGAATGGGATGTATTTAGGGAATCAGTGATGGATTGCGCAAAAGATGCTTGTGGCATGAGAAGAGTGGGAGGTGGGTTGATTAGAAAGGGTAGTGAGTGGTGGGATGAAGAAGTAAGAGTATTAGTGAAAGAGAAGAGAGAGGCATTTGGACGATTTTTGCAGGGAAAAAATGCAATTGAGTGGGAGATGTATAAAAGAAAGAGACAGGAGGTCAAGAGAAAGGTGCAAGAGGTGAAAAAAAGGGCAAATGAGAGTTGGGGTGAGAGAGTATCATTAAATTTTAGGGAGAATAAAAAGATGTTCTGGAAGGAGGTAAATAAAGTGCGTAAGACAAGGGAGCAAATGGGAACTTCAGTGAAGGGCGCAAATGGGGAGGTGATAACAAGTAGTGGTGATGTGAGAAGGAGATGGAGTGAGTATTTTGAAGGTTTGTTGAATGTGTTTGATGATAGAGTGGCAGATATAAGGTGTTTTGGTCGAGGTGGTGTGCAAAGTGAGAGGGTTAGGGAAAATGATTTGGTAAACAGAGAAGAGGTAGTCAAAGCTTTGCGGAAGATGAAAGCCGGCAAGGCAGCAGGTTTGGATGGTATTGCAGTGGAATTTATTAAAAAAGGGGGTGACTGTATTGTTGAGTGGTTGGTAAGGTTATTTAATGTATGTATGACTCATGGTGAGGTGCCTGAGGATTGGCGGAATGCGTGCATAGTGCCATTGTACAAAGGCAAAGGGGATAAGAGTGAGTGCTCAAATTACAGAGGTATAAGTTTGTTGAGTATTCCTGGTAGATTATATGGGAGGGTATTGATTGAGAGGGTGAAGGCATGTACAGAGCATCAGATTGGGGAAGAGCAGTGTGGTTTCAGAAGTGGTAGAGGATGTGTGGATCAGGTGTTTGCTTTGAAGAATGTATGTGAGAAATACTTAGAAAAGCAAATGGATTTGTATGTAGCATTTATGGATCTGGAGAAGGCATATGATAGAGTTGATAGAGATGCTCTGTGGAAGGTATTAAGAATATATGGTGTGGGAGGCAAGTTGTTAGAAGCAGTGAAAAGTTTTTATCGAGGATGTAAGGCATGTGTACGTGTAGGAAGAGAGGAAAGTGATTGGTTCTCAGTGAATGTAGGTTTGCGGCAGGGGTGTGTGATGTCTCCATGGTTGTTTAATTTGTTTATGGATGGGGTTGTTAGGGAGGTAAATGCAAGAGTTTTGGAAAGAGGGGCAAGTATGAAGTCTGTTGGGGATGAGAGAGCTTGGGAAGTGAGTCAGTTGTTGTTCGCTGATGACACAGCGCTGGTGGCTGATTCATGTGAGAAACTGCAGAAGCTGGTGACTGAGTTTGGTAAAGTGTGTGGAAGAAGAAAGTTAAGAGTAAATGTGAATAAGAGCAAGGTTATTAGGTACAGTAGGGTTGAGGGTCAAGTCAATTGGGAGGTGAGTTTGAATGGAGAAAAACTGGAGGAAGTGAAGTGTTTTAGATATCTGGGAGTGGATCTGGCAGCGGATGGAACTATGGAAGCGGAAGTGGATCATAGGGTGGGGGAGGGGGCGAAAATTCTGGGGGCCTTGAAGAATGTGTGGAAGTCGAGAACATTATCTCGGAAAGCAAAAATGGGTATGTTTGAAGGAATAGTGGTTCCAACAATGTTGTATGGTTGCGAGGCGTGGGCTATGGATAGAGTTGTGCGCAGGAGGATGGATGTGCTGGAAATGAGATGTTTGAGGACAAGGTGTGGTGTGAGGTGGTTTGATCGAGTGAGTAACGTAAGGGTAAGAGAGATGTGTGGAAATAAAAAGAGCGTGGTTAAGAGAGCAGAAGAGGGTGTTTTGAAGTGGTTTGGGCACATGGAGAGGATGAGTGAGGAAAGATTGACCAAGAGGATATATGTGTCGGAGGTGGAGGGAACAAGGAGAAGAGGGAGACCAAATTGGAGGTGGAAAGATGGAGTGAAAAAGATTTTGTGTGATCGGGGCCTGAACATGCAGGAGGGTGAAAGGAGGGCAAGGAACAGAGTGAATTGGAGCGATGTGGTATACCGGGGCTGACGTGCTGTCAGTGGATTGAATCAAGGCATGTGAAGCGTCTGGGGTAAACCATGGAAAGCTGTGTAGGTATGTATATTTGCGTGTGTGGACGTATGTATATACATGTGTATGGGGGTGGGTTGTGCCATTTCTTTCGTCTGTTTCCTTGCGCTACCTCGCAAACGCGGGAGACAGCGACAAAGTATAAAAAAAAAAAAAAAATCTTCCATTTCGAGTTGGAGAGTCACGTATCTGACCTTTTTAACATGAAATTTTCATTTTTTGTTTTTTTTTTTTGTTTGAAGAGTTGTGGACCATCGAGAACTCAATCGAGAGATGGTGCATCCACAGGTAGATAAACCCTTTAGCCACCTGTGTGTAAAGATGTGTGGTCCATGTGTGGCCACGCACGCAGACAGACAGTGTGGTCCATGTGTGGCCGCGCACGCAGACAGTTAGTGTGGTCCATATGTGGCCATGCACGCAGACATAGTGTGGTCCATGTGTGGCCACACACGGGCCATGCACGCGGACAGATAGTGTGGCCATGCACGCAGACAGATAGTTAGTGTGGTCCATGTGTGGCCACACACGTAGACATAGTGTGGTACATGTGTGGCCACGCACGCAGACAGATAGTATGGTCTGTGTGGCCATGCACGCAGACGGATAGTGTGGTCTATGTGTGGCCATGCACGGAGACAGTGTGGTCTATGTGTGGCCATGCACGCAGACAGATAGTGTGGTCTGTGTGGCCATGCACGCAGACAGACAGTGTGGTCTATGTGTGGCCACGCACGCAGACAAATAGTTATGAGTCGTGAAACAGCGGAGGAAGTTATGGGCGCGTGCCTGATTTACATTTTTTTCTCGCATGTTCGTTTTGAGATAGGTAGATAGACATGTACTTTGCCCCAGTGGCCAGTCCCAGTATTGAACTCTCTCGAGGCTGGCGATGACTTTAGGGAATGGTTGGAAAAAAACAGGAGTGAATAGATGGAATATTAGATGTTCAGTATGTACACTCCTATATATATGTGGAGTGGACAGGGATTTATGTACGGCATATATATTGTGTCCAATGCTGTGTGTACAGGGTATATATATTGTGTCTAATGCTGTGTGTACAGTATATATATATATATATATATATATATATATATTTTTTTTTTTTTTTTTTTTTTTTATACTTTGTCGCTGTCTCCCGCGTTTGCGAGGTAGCGCAAGGAAACAGACGAAAGAAATGGCCCAACCCCCCCCCCCCATACACATGTACATACACACGTCCACACACGCAAATATACATACCTACACAGCTTTCCATGGTTTACCCCAGACGCTTCACATGCCTTGATTCAATCCACTGACAGCACGTCAACCCCTGTATACCACATCGCTCCAATTCACTCTATTCCTTGCCCTCCTTTCACCCTCCTGCATGTTCAGGCCCCGATCACACAAAATCTTTTTCACTCCATCTTTCCACCTCCAATTTGGTCTCCCTCTTCTCCTCGTTCCCTCCACCTCCGACACATATATCCTCTTGGTCAATCTTTCCTCACTCATTCTCTCCATGTGCCCAAACCATTTCAAAACACCCTCTTCTGCTCTCTCAACCACGCTCTTTTTATTTCCACACATCTCTCTTACCCTTACGTTACTTACTCGATCAAACCACCTCACACCACACATTGTCCTCAAACATCTCATTTCCAGCACATCCATCCTCCTGCGCACAACTCTATCCATAGCCCACGCCTCGCAACCATACAACATTGTTGGAACCACCATTCCCTCAAACATACCCATTTTTGCTTTCCGAGATAATGTTCTCGACTTCCACACATTTTTCAAGGCTCCCAAAATTTTCGCCCCCTCCCCCACCCTATGATCCACTTCCGCTTCCATGGTTCCATCCGCTGCCAGATCCACTCCCAGATATCTAAAACACTTCACTTCCTCCAGTTTTTCTCCATTCAAACTCACCTCCCAATTGACTTGACCCTCAACCCTACTGTACCTAATAACCTTGCTCTTATTCACATTTACTCTTAACTTTCTTCTTCCACACACTTTACCAAACTCAGTCACCAGCTTCTGCAGTTTCTCACATGAATCAGCCACCAGCGCTGTATCATCAGCGAACAACAACTGACTCACTTCCCAGTCCAGTGCTCTGGATTTAAGTCTGCGCCACTGACTCAGTTCAGTTCAAAGTTTTATTGTCAAGAGAGAGAGAGAGAGAGAGAGAGAGAGAGAGAGAGAGAGAGAGAGAGAGAGAGAGAGAGAGAGAGAGAGAGAAGATTAGCGTGGGGAAGTCTACCCCTGGAGGGGACCATCTCTCCATCCACACATTGCGATGAGTTGAATGACAATCATTAGGCAATGAAAAGGTAGTTTGGCGTGGTGGTGGTGGTGGTGTGGGGGCAGTTGACGTGGTTAAAAAAAAAAAAAAAAACTGGGTGTTAGCGAGGGTTAAGGGGAAGGTGAGGATGGGGGAGGTTTGAGGGGATGTTGGTGGGTCGGTGGGGCAGGGGTGGGGAGGGGGGGGGGGAGCGGCCGGCTTATCCCACGTGAAGCCCGCATCAGCTGATCCAGCGTAAACACGGATCAGCTGATCGCCCCTTCCCTCCCTCCCACCGCCGGTCTCTCTCTCTCCCGGACTTAACCATATATTTTGTATTTCGAAACATTGCATGCATTGTGTTGCAGCAGCAGCAGCAGCTGGAGCTGGAGCTGGTGATGAAATAACCAGCAGTGCGGAGTATATTCTCTTTTTTTTTTATAATATTTATTTTTATTGTATTTTACAGGTGATTTCGCGCGGTAAATCAGAATGTTCGCGGATCTAGTCGGAGGGAATCCGGATTGAGGGGGATGGCCGGGTGCGCAGGCAGACGGGGGCAGATCTGGCCACAAATGCGGATGTCTGAAAACGCACCTGTGTCAACAGAGAGAGAGCGCACACACACACACACACAGAGGTTAGGGGGGGGGGCAGGCAGGCAGCACTAGGTGGTTCAGCTCCGGTTATAGGTATTGTTGGGGGGATGACGTGATTGGCTGAGACCTTGTAGGTCAAGGGTCGTTGCATACAGTGGCCACACGCTTTTCGAACGGATTGGGAGGAGGGGGGGGGGGTTGGCCAATATTTTTTTTCTTTTAATAATTCTTTTTTTGCGATTATTTTGTTTATATAAGATAAGATAAGATAAGATACTTTATTCGTCAAATTGTTATACAAAATGTAATACAAAATGAAATTCGTTTTGGCTTTAGAGCTCCTTAGTAGTTGTAAAAAAAAAAAAAAAAAAAAATAAAATATTAACAAGAAATATTGCATAGGTTATTTCATATAAAATGTTACTTTGCTATTGTGTACATGCGATATCAGCTTGTCACCATCCCTATCATGAACCATCACCTATAGTTATCATGAAACTTAAAGCTAGAAGTTATAGTGATGATAGATGATTGAAAAGCAGAATGCTTTTAGGTACAAACGACTTTTTGTATCTATCAGTGTGCAGCTTGGGCAGAGCTAGCCTTCTACCAGTCGACTACCATTAATCTTAGCTTGATGGAATTAGATGCAGTTTGGGCAATGCTTTTTTGTACGGTTTTTCTCGCGTACTTTTAAGTATGTTTTTGACACGTGAAGTACGGCATAGGTGGGTGATTGAGGTAAAGGTGGGGGGTGGTGTGGGAGGGTGGAGATGAGGTTACGCTGGTGGGAGTTGGTTTGGGGGACGATGTTAACAGTGGGTTAACTGAGAAGACAGGTTTAGCTTTTGATCGAGTGGGTCTTAGAGGAGGCACTTGACAATGTGTGTGTCTGGTGTGTTATCTAACACCCTCAGTCAGCTAGGTGTGTGTATGTGTGTGTGTGTGTGTGTGTGTGTGTGTGTATGGTGTGTGTGTGTGTGTGTGTGTGTGTGTGTGTGTGTGTGTGTGTGTGATGAGCAAGTGTTTGTGTCAGAGGTTGGACTAGGGCCTCTGTGGGAACTGTATGTATGTCCCATGATTGTTTGGTTGTCTAGTTTCTTGAATATTGTTGTGGTTTCGTCTCGCGTTTTGTGTATAACTACCCCAAGGAGTCTCTATCCAGATTCTCCTTCTGCAGCCCAAGACTGCGCTGCTTCCAGTAGCAGGGTGATCTCAACTCCTTAAGAGTGAGACGTTCTTTAATGAGACGGTACTTCCAGTAACCTCGGGCAAGTGGAATTGGTAACACTCACAAACACACATATCCCCCCCCCCCCCCCAATACTTGATGGCCATTTCCCACGTTTGCGAGGTAGCGTTAGGAACACGAAAATAGGTCACACCCGTTCGCATCGATTCTGTAGCTGTCATGTATTATGCACCGAAACCAAAGCTCTCTCTCCACATCCAGACGCCACAGACTTTTCCGTGGTTTACCTCGGACGCTGCAAATGCCCTGGTTCAATCCATTGGCAGCACGTCGACCCCTGTATACCGCGTCGTTCCAGTTCAATCTATCCTGTGCACGCCGTTAACCTTCCTGCATAGGAAATCGTGGTTATGGTGCATTACACATGACAGCTAGAGATTAACCGTGAGCGGATGCGGCCTTTCTTCGTCTGTTCTTGGCGCGACTTTAATAACGCGGGAAACGGCGATCAAGTATAAAAAAAAAAAGTCTAAGGCTTTGTGACTTGGAGGCCAGGTGGGTGGATGGGGGACTGGGGAGTAACTTGGTATAGCACTTGACAACACAACTCACACAACCTCATTCTTCTTCACTGTATTTCTTCTACCTTGTGGTGAGCGCTATGCTCTATCCCTTCCTTATAGCAAAATGGTAGATGCAGTAGATAGAAGTAGGAACTCTTGGTAGAAGTTTTAGGTAGGAACATCAGCTTAGGTAGAAGTAAGAGGCTGGAACAGTTAATAGAAGTAGTCAGTAAGAACCATATTAGGAGGTATAGGAGCCACCGAAAACACTGCTCTCGAATTGTCTTCTGCCAGTGGCCTGTTAAGGGTGAGGCAGAAAAGGGGTGAGAAACAGCATAGAAGTTCACTAGTTATGGAGACACCCCCCCCCCCCCCCCCCGTGGTCTCGCCTTTGTGGGAGCAGTCTTCAACGGTATAAATAAATAGGTTAAGGTTAGGTTTCATTCTCTTTAGGGCTGCCACGATTGTAAACTTAATCATAATGTTTGTGTTTTGGTAATAAGTATTTCCCTTCCATGTGCCGCCTTTTTCTTTTTTTTTTATTATAATGATTTCACAGGGAAATTCTGATGTGTTAGAGATATAATTTAAAGGGGAACAATGGCTTTCAAAGTCCATAAGTTACATTATCTAACCCCTTCCATCATCCTACAGTTTAATATGAACTACATAAAGTGAGCACAGCTTTTTCTAAGTCGAGGAAAAAATGTCATGTTTTTATAAAATCGGAGATAATAAGTAGTTTGATAATCCCCTAACCATGGTAGACGAAGTAACGTAATCCACCCTACCTCAGCTAGGCTATAACCCAGTGTGGCGTACTAGGCTAGGCTAGTCCAACTCCTTAAACCTAGCGTTGTCCAGTCTGCCTAACCGAAGCTAGGACTGGTTTGAGTATGTGCTTATCTGAACGTACATTCCCTTAACTCTTTATAATGTACGTAGACTGAAAGCTGGGACTCGTGCATGCCAGAGCTTTTGACAAGAATTTACACAGTTGTCGTACAGGTGGAGAGCGACGCGTGCCGTCATGTTTAAAGATTTTTTGTTTTACTAACCCGACATAGGCGATGGAATACGATGTAGCTCCTATTTTTCCACTGGTGATCACATTAATGTCACGTGGTATCATATCTCACACACACACACACACACACATACACACGTTTGTGTCGTGACATACGCTTGATAACGAAATTTACAGTTTCCCTATATAAACGCACTGTAGCGATCCTCCGAGACGAACATGGGCGATAAAATATGAAGAACATACAAGGAACACTCACTGCTTTTTCCACAGTCGGTAGGAACGAGGCCTCGCAAACGAATACGCTGCAAATAACACCCTACCTTGACGTGAGCTAACCCAACAGAATTCCTACGTAAGCCTCATTTTCCGCTTATTTTGCCCGCAAGAAAATGTCAGACACCAGTGCCAGAGTGAATACCGATGTTTACCAGTGCAGTAATCAGAAAATATACACAGAAAAACAACGTGGTTAAGAAAAAATAATACTATCCAGTTTGCATTGTAAAAGACTGCATCTGTCTGACTCTGATTTTCAGCCTCGGAATATTATTGGAACCAAACAACAACAACAAATTAAAACGAACGTATTTCGCAGACCGTCGCCGCCTAACCTCACACTCCCAGCGAAAGTTTAACAAGTCTCCACACAGATTTATTCGTATCATGATGATTACAGCTACTATCCTTCAGTTGGGGAAGTCGATGAATCCACAGATTCAGTGGCAAAAAGAAAATGTGGATGTTAACTCCTTGTTTACCAGTATCGCTCGTGGGTGAGGACATGCTTGGGCGGCTTCGGCGGCGTCTGTCGCGTCTCCCTCCTCCTCCTCCTCCCTCTCCCTTCATGTGTCGCTGGCGGCTACTTCTATTTGTGTAGCGTCGTGAGTGTAATGAGAGACCCATGATCATGTTCCCCTACTGCTGGGGTGGTGGTAGGAGGAGGATGTGTGGTGGTGCGGCTGTGGTGGTTATAAATAAAGTGGGTGGCAGTACGCCGCCACTTGAGACCCCCGCTGCTTAGCAACGGGATTGTCTCGTATTGTGTCGTGGTGCTGATGGCCATTATGGAAATAATGGAAATAATGAAGCTATTTTATTATCATTATTATTATTATTTATCTTGGTTTAGCGGGCAGTGGGGAAGGAGGGTGCGGGGTGGGGTGGTGGGGCACTTTTTCGTGAGACATTAATCGCAGTGGTCGCGTTGCTTTCAGAGTGGGAGTTTCGTGAGTGCTTTTTTTTCCAGTGGGGCTTTTTTTTTTCTTAGTGGAGGAGCATTTACAGCGCCTTTTTTCGCACCTGGGGTTCTCATGTGCAGTGGAATATGTTCACTGTAGGCTGAGCGTGAGTAGACCAAGGATTTGAAATCAACTTTTTCATATTGGGCCATTTCTTTCTTTCAAATGTGTGTATTATTGATCATGGATCCATTTTGATTGGGTATCGCTTCACAGTTATCACGTTTTTCAGTGTTTTTTTTTTGTGTGTGTGATATACGTATGGTATTGTATTGATCAGGAAAGATTTCATTGTAGATATTTTTTACTTGAGACATATTTTTACATTTTTTTACAGTAGGAAGTTTTTTTTTTCTCATGTCTGGTAGAGCGATGAGGTTGTCATTACATGAAGGGACACCCATCTTCTTGTAGTAGGAGAGGAGGAGGAGGAGGAGGGAAGTCGAGTGGTTTTACATGGCATTTCAGGCGTGTCGACGAGGATGTGTGCGATGAGTGGTGCGAGGACAGTGCTCGTCCCTCGGGCTATGCTCCACGTAACGTAGCGTGTAACGTTGTCTCTTGACCAGACCTCTCCGGTCGTTCCAGGTGTGGCGACGACGATGGAGTGTACGACATCCCCCCTCCGCCCCGCTCCTGCCGCAGCTCCACCGCCTCCCTCAGGACGTCCAGGGACTCGCGGCACCTCCGGCCTTCATCGGACGAACTCCTGCAGCAGCAGCCACCCCCACCACCAGCCCCAGTAGCCACGAGCCCCGGCAGCACGTCGTCCAGCAGTGCCACCGTCGCCAGGCGCGGCGGCGGCGGCGGTGGTGTAGTCGTCGGCGGGGGCGGCGCCCCTCCTCCTCCCGGCTCGGACGCCTCCGGCAGTAAGGTAGTAGAAGTGAGTAGCAGTGCATGACGCCACCGCACCACAACCCCTTCACCTACACCGACCCCAGCAGTAGTTGTGGCCAGCAGTTCACCAGGCACCAGTTTTAAAGTCCCCAGTCTCCTCCACCAGGCAGCGCAGACACTTCCCCCTTACCCTCCCACCCTTCAAGCTCCCCCAGGCGACGCACTCCCCTTCCCTCCCTCCCCTAAGCAAGCACAGCGACACCCTTATAGAGCCTTGTCACTTGTGTAGGACCCGGGTAGTGCCAAGTAGTCCCTGCTTCCTGTACTGTAGGGCTTCAGTGATGTCCCATACGTCACACGTTTGCGTTTAAGAACACATACACACCCCCACCCACCCAGCCACACACACACACACACACACACACACACACACACACACACGGGTGATTGTCCAAAGATTTATTCATATTTTGTTGGGTTTGTGTGGCTGTCCAGACCAAGATGGTTTAAGCCAGCTGCAGCGGCATCCAGTCAATCCTGTGTGGACGCCTTGATGGTGGTGATGGAGACGTGTGTGTCTGTGTGTGTGTGTGTGTGTGTCTCCCACCCTCCCTCCCTCACCACCCTGCTCCTGAGACAGTTAAGGTAGGGCGTCCGTTGCTTCACTCGAAGTGACCTTGATAGCCTTATCATGACCCGTCTGTCTCGCCGTGCTGCTGGCCGCCCCCCCCCCCCCCGTCGTGACAACGCTTGTTGTGGTGCGTCATCACTTCCCCCGTGTGTGTGTGTGTGCCCCCCCGCTCACCTTCGCCAGCTGTGTCCTCCACACACACACACACACACACACACACACACACACACCTGGGTGCTGGGATCACACCGCCTGGCCATGGTCACCCCAGCCGCGCCCTCCGTCGCCTGGTGTTAAGAGTTGGCTTGTATGGCAACCTGTGGTACACCCCTTGTGTGTAGCTGTCTGTGGTGGCGGTGCCCTCATACATGTTGCTGTGGTGGTGCCCCCTTGTCTGTAGGTGTCTGTGCTGGTGCCCCCGTGTCTGTAGGTTTCTGTGCTGGTGCCCCCGTGTCTGTAGGTGTCTGTGCTGGTGCCCCCGTGTCTGTAGGTTTCTGTGCTGGTGCCCCCGTGTCTGTAGGTGTCTGTGCTGGTGCCCCTGTGTCTGTAGGTGTCTATGGTGGTGCTCCACGTTATATTATATCGTACTCTCCTTAAGTACGGGAGACTGGTGTTGTGTTGACGTCGTCATGTCCACTGAGGAATACACGCTGACTCTATCATGTTCCATCTTGCGTCTTCCACAGTGGAGAGAGACTGAAGGATTCCCCTACCTTTCTTCACAGTTCATTCCATTTTGATGTCATTCTCGTTACATTCCACTGGACCGCCTGCAGCGGTTCTCAGTTGCTCTGGGACAAACGCACGTCGTGTGTGTGTGTGTGTGTGTGTGTGTGTACACGTCTTCCTGAACATCACATATAACTTGACGAAGGCGATGTGGACGCTGATCACAATACACGTCACCTCCATCCACGACCCTTCGCACATTACTGGACTGGTGGCTGCGTTGGGCGTGGTGCGTGGTCAACACCACCCACGTCCCTATCAGGGTCCGAGTCTCCCAATATATATATATATATATATATATATATATATATATATATATATATATATATATATATATATATATATATATATATATATATCCTACGAGACGCCACCCTCCTTCTGGCCTCCGTGTGTGTGTGTGTGTGTGTGTGTGTGTGTGTGTGTGTGTGTGTGTACTCCGCCACATCTTCATGACTGTATACCTCCCTCAGATTCGATTTCCATGTGAGCCATTTCGTCCGACCACGACCGCATCTGAGAGTCCAGGTTCTGTCATGCAGTAGTATTTCCCAGCCTCCCCGTCCGTCGCTCGTCCCTGTAACTCATTCACGTGTATTGTCGTCAGTGTTGGCGTCCCTCTCTCCACCCCCGTTGTGTGTTGCTGTCATATTCATGGCGTCCCCCCCGCCCCCCCACGCGTGTTGCTGTGTGTTGTGTTGCTCCCCACGTGTGTTGGGAGGAGTGGTAACACCATGTTTGTGGATGGTGTTTACGGGCGGTTCCGCGGTGCACTGTTCCTCTCGTGTGCGTATGACGCCTGCAGTGTGGCTTTTGATATTGCAGTGGGGGATCCTGGTTCTGTAGTGGTGACGTGAGCATTTGCTATTGTACACACTGAGTTTTCCCCCCAAGTGTAAGGTGTGGTAGAGTTGTGTTTCGTGTGTAGTGTTGCGTATCATGTGTTAAGCACAGTTGTTCAGTGTGTTTGACGATAGTGTTCTGGTATTTTAGTGTTGTGCAGTGGTTCTTCGTGTGCACGTGTTCACAGTGGGGTACAGTGTGTTTAGCGTTGTATCCACTGGTGCCATAGTGGTGGATTGCGTGTGTTTTTTTATGTTGGTCGTCTGCCATAGACACGTATGGTAATGTAGACGTCTCTGTCTGGTTCTTGCATCTAGCAGTGTGTGTGTGTGTGTGTGTGTGTGTGTGTGTGTGCTTGCGCTTTTCATGCACAACCCGTTGTTGGGTTCTGCGTGGGCCGATTAACAAAGAAAATTGTGTTGCGATTATGAAAGGTTGATTATACAGACTTGTTGTTGTTATTGTTTTTGTTTTTGTTGTTGTTTGTTGATGAAGGCCGTCAACAACTGAAGGTCATTAAAGCCAGGATATATATATATATATATATATATATATATATATATATATATATATATATATATATATATATATATATATGCACGACTCGTTTTACACGCAGAGGATCATCACAGAGGATGGGGTCATTAGTGCGTAGGGGGGGTTATTATACACGAACTCCCCCCGCTATAAGGTTATTATACACAGAAACCCCCCCCCCCTACCTGGTGATAAGGCGTTCGGAGGTTAATTACTTAAGGTTGTTTGGACTTGCGTCGTTATGGATCGCCAGGGGTCATTACGGCTGCCAGGGTTGCAGTTGTAATTACCAGGTCGAGTAATTGTGTGTACAGCATGACTTGGCCTGGATCATTATAAGTCTATACTCGCCCTTATTGCATTTATGGTTCGTGGGATGTATGTGAGGATGGAGTTGAATGTTAGTGATAAAGACTTGTGGCTACAATTATACAGTCTGGGTTGATAATGACCATTAATATTACGTTATTAAGGACCTCGATTATTTAGTTGTTAATGATCGTTTTGTTCACGATGTTCCCCGATGTCTCTCTTGTTTTTTTTTTCTTTCATCATTTTACTGTTGGACTGATGATCTGAGCTGTGATGAAAGCCTTTGACGGGGATGTGTTTCGCGATGGGAAAGACTTGGGGGATGGTGTAGTTAACCCTAATATTTTCTCTTATTCTTTGTACATTTACACGGTTGGATCGCATCTCTTGGTTGGAATCTATTATACCATATCTTAGCTCATCAGACACATGGTTTTGGATAGACTTGACTGTTGTAGGCTTCGAAACCAGATGAAGAAAATGGGAAAGGGTTATATATGAAATAGGTTTTAGCTGTATAGCGAGAGTGGGACACACAGGCACCGTTTTCTTTCGAAGCGGAGGTTATGCGGCTCTGACCAGCGGAGTGCATTCTGCTACTTATGATTTATGAGCTTTATAAAATTTGTTAGCATCGTGAGCAAAGTGGTTTTGTGAGCAGTAAACCTACCTTCCCCCATGTTCATTCCTCCCATGTCATTTGGTACCTCCGTTTGGCCAGCGTCAGGCCATGTTAAGTGGATGTAGTGTGTGTGTGTGTGTGTGTAGTGAATACCTGTGGTGGTGTTGTGGGCTGAATACCCCCCCCCCCCCCCCTCCTGTTCATCATCCGGTATTGAGCGGATGTTTGGAGCAGCAGCAACAGCAGCTGATGTGATGATGTTTAGAGCAGCAGCAGCAGCTGATGTGATGTTTGGAGCAACAGCAGCAGCAGCTGATGTGACGATGTTTATTGCTGTCTTGGGAAAACAAGTTGTGTGTGTTTTAGGGTCCCGCTTACTGACACGGGTGTAAACAAGTATATCTTTTCCTTTCATACATATTCGCCATTGCCCACGTTAGCGAGGTAGCGTTAAGAACAGAAGGCTGAGCCTTAGAGGGAATATCTTCACTTGGCCCCCTTCTCTGTTCCTTCTTTTGGAAAATTACTAGGGGGGTAACTGAAGAATATATATATATATATATATATATATATATATATATATATATATATATATATATATATATATATATATAGCTGTCATGTATAATGCACCGAAACCACAGCTCCTTTTCCACATCCAGGCCCTACAAAACTTTCCGTGGTTTACCCCAGACGCTTCACATGACCTGGTTCAATCGCTAAAAATCTTTTCCACTCCATCCTTCCACCTCCTTATTTGGTCTCCCAATTCTCCTCGTTCCCTCCACCTCTAACACATATATCCTCTTTGTCAACCTTTCCTCACTCATTCTCTCCATGTAACCAAACCATTTCAATACACCTTCTGCTCTCTCAACCACACTCTTTTTATTACCACACATCTCTCTTCCCCTTTCATTACTTACTCGATCAAACCACCTCACACCACATATTTTCCTCAAACATCATATTTCCAACACATCCAACCTCCTCCGCACAACCATATCCATAGCCCACACCTCGCAACCATATACCATTGTTGGAATCACTATTCCTTCAAACATACCCAGTTTTGCTCTCCGAGATTATGTTCTCGTCTTCCACACATTTTTCAACGCTCCCAGAACTTTCGCCCCCTCCCCCACCCTATGAGTCCACGGGGAAAATGAAACAAGATAAGTTCCCAGGTGCACTTTCGTGTAATAATCACATCATCAGGGGAGACACAAGAGAGAAATATAACAGTCAGTTGACGATATACATCGAAGAGACGTAGCTCGGACGCCATTGGGTGAACATTTTTTTTTTTGTAAGGGGCAGCTAAAATTTTTATTTACGGAAGGGGTAACTAAAACAAATATTTCCTCTGTGCTTTTTTTTCCCCCCACGCATGCTGTTGGGGTCGTGTTTTGTTACAGCTTCAGTACGCTGGTAGAATCACCGCTCGTCGTTGGTCATATAGTTTATATAATATGCTTTCACATATTTTTTTTTTTTTTTTGTAATATTCTGACAGTTGGAAAGTTGGAGTTGTTGTTGTTATGTATACATATTTTTTTTTTTCTCTCCCTTATATGTTTGCATGGAAACTATATGGAACCTCCGTCCCCTGTGTGTATATGTAATATTTAGCTTCTCATGAAAGTATTCCGAAATATGTAACCTATTTAGTTCGGCTTTTTTTTTCTCTCGTTTCATTTTATTCACAGAGTACTCTATTATTTTTTTTTCTCGTTTCATTTTATTCACAGAGTATTTTATTATTTTCCTTATATTTGACTGGTATTGTAATGTGTGTTGATCAGAGTATATAGAGGCAGTGTAGAAGAAGAAGAAGAGTTAGTTGGTCGTCAGGGGAGATGATCATGGAACTGTGGATTGTTTATATTTACTTCTGGCGACTGTCATACCCATCTGGCAACTCAATTTGAATACGATTTTGACACATTGTGTATTGGCTCACTCGTTTGTCTTTTTCTCGTGTTCGTGTGTGTGTGTGTGTGTGTGTGTGTGTGTGTGTGTGTGTGTGTGTGTGTGTGTGTGTGTATAATATTCCTGCAAATTTGACAATCTCATGATTGGAGTTTTCAATCGGCTATACCAATCCTATGATTCGGACGCTAATCCTTCAGCTTCACCTCCGTTTTTCTTCCTCTTCCAAAAAACAAGTTTCCACTGACGTTCGCTCTGGTCGCCTTGCTTCGGGTGTTTAAAAAAAAGAAAGAAAAAAAAGCACCGTCTTCGCTCTAGCCCCCAGCAACCCTTTGGTTAGACTTGACACCTGTTTGTACACCTGTACTCCACCCACATCAGCATTTCCTTGCTGTCATAAGTCACCACCCCCACTTCTCTTTGTGTTCCTGGTGCCACTTTAAAAAGTCTTCCTTACCTTTCGTCTTGGAACCTGCTAGGTTAGTCTTGAAGGCATTATTCCATTTAAACGATTTTGTTTTTTAAATTACTACTCTTATATCTCCTCAAGTTCTGTATATCTTCCCAAGTTCTAGATGTCATCATTTTGTATGACCCAGTGAACTTATCTTTTTCTTTTTGCCGCATTCCTAGTTAGCTTCGTTCGCCATTACTCTACATGGTGTAGGTGGTTGAGTCTATGTTTCAAGGATATGTATATAGATGCTTTCACACACACACACACACACACACACACAGGTAAGACCCTCAGAAGGTAGACTGTGGACCATATTTGTACCTTCCTTTCCTCACATTCCACTCATCTGCCTCGCATATATGGCGTCATACACACACGAACTTAATTCAAGCGAGAGTTTTCAAGACTTAGGTCAGTTCCTCCTGGAATATTGCTGGTAGATTTTTCTGTTTTCTTCTTTTTTTTTTTTCCCTAACGCGCTTGACTTTTTATGTCTGTCATTGACCATATTTGCGTCAGGACGGAAACGCGGTTCGACCCACAGCCTCTGCCAGGTGGGGTCCAACACCATCCCTTGTAGGGCCGGATGTGATGTGCGGGGTGTTCGTCTGTACACTCGATGACTTGTAGAGTACAGATGTACGTTGTTATGGATAGCGTTAACAACGTTGTACAACAGAGGGTGTTCGTCTGTACAGTTGATGTCTTGAAGAGTACAGATGTACGTTGTTATGGATAGCGTTAACAACGTTGTACAACAGAGGGTGTTCGTCTGTACAGTCGGTGTCTTGTAGAGTACAGATGTACGTTGATGTAGGTAGTCTTAACAACCTTGTACAACAGAGGGTGTACGTCTGTACAGTCGATGTCTTGTAGAGTACAGATGTACGTTGTTATGGGTAGTGTTAACAACGTTGCTCAACAGATTTTTTGGTTCAGTTGTGGTTTCTCAAAGACTATGATATGTATGTTTGATGTTGTCGCCTCTGCTTTCAGTGTACTTCAAGTTATAAGCTGAAGCGTGTACACTGTAGTCTACTTGTACACAGTGCCTTACTTATATGTAGTAATCTACTTTAAAAAAAAACAGGCACTTATGGGACGTTTGGACACTTATCTAAGTGTACGTGTATCTGAGGAAACTCAGGTCCTTCATCCACTGCTGGAGGCTGGCACGCGATTCGTTTTCCTGTGTTGGTTTGTGTGTGTGTGTGTGTGTGTGTGTATGTGTGTGTGTGTGTGTGTGTGTGTGTGTGTGTGTGTATGTGTGTGTGTGTGTGTGTGTGTGTGTGTGTGTGTGTGTGTCGTAGAGATCACAGACGCCATGTTTCTGATGCAGGCATTAGGGCTGAGCGAGGAAGGTTCGTCTCGTTGCTGAAGTGGTCAGTAGTTAGGTATGGTTCTAGCTGAAGCCTCCTGAAGGAGTAGTAGAAGAAGGAGGAGTAGGAGTAGAAGTAGGAGGAGGAGTAGGTCAGTCATGGCAGGTACTGAGCCCCTCCCCTCCCCCCCACACACACCTCCCTACCCTACTGTGTTGCTTTGTATAAACATTTATCATTTTTAGTGTGGCACAAATGTGTATTTTATGTTCTGCACAAGTTTTGCTGTATTACATGTAATGTTGTAAGTACACTGATACTGTAATGATGTTGTTGATGTTTTTAAACTTCGTCAATAATGTGTGTATATAATTCTCTTGTTGCTAATTAAGTTCTCTTCCTGTTTTTGTTGTTAATGATGATGATTTTTGATGATATATCTTTATGATTGATTGACGATAGTGTATATATGTTACTTGGTTTAATGGCGTTCATGTCCTCCTGTTTATATATATATATATATTATACTAACGATTCAACCCTCCTCTCTCTCTCTCTCTCTCTCTCTCTCTCTCTCTCTCTCTCTCTCTCTCTCTCTCTCTCTCTCTCCCAATATCTTACACGAACACTCTCTCCCTCCCTCCCTCCCTCACCCACTCACTCACACGAACCCACCCCTCCCGCCCACCTGCTCCCCGTGCCGCTGCCCGCTGGCCTGGCGTGCGGTGGTCGCCGTCCCCCGGTGCCTGCCGCCCACCGCCCAGCAGCCACTGCCGCCGCCCAAGCCGCCCCGCCGGTCCATGTGCCCGCCGTCGCCCACGCCGGACCCTGGGGAGCAGGAGGCCCCAGCCTACGAAACCATCTACTTCAAGGGTCAGGACCAGGTGAGGAACTACTTACTTACCTAATTACCTAACTACCTGCCTGCCTACATACCTACTTACCTACCTACCTACTTACTTACCTCCATACCCACCTACCTACCTACCACCATACCTACCTACCTACCTACCACCATACCTACTTACCTACCTACCTCCATACCCACCTACCTACCTACCTACTTATCTACCCACCTGCCTACTTGCCTACCTCCATACCCTCACACCTACCTAACTCCCTACTTACCTGCTTACCTACTTCCTTACTTACCAACCTACCTTCATACCCACCTACCTAACTACCTGCATACCTACCTACCTACCTACTTACCTACCTACCTACCTGCTTATCTACATACCTACCTATTTATCTGCCTACCTACTTACCTACCTACCATACCTACCTTACCTTACCTACCTACCTACCTACCTACCTACCTACCTACCTACCTACCTACCATACCTACCTTACCTACCTACCTACCTACCTACCTACCTACCTACCATACCTACCTTACCTACCTTACCTACCTACCTACCTACCTACCTACCTACCTACCATACCTACCTTACCTACCTACCTACCTACCTACCTACCTACCTACCTACCTACCAACCTACCTACTTACCTATTTTCTGCTTACCTGCTTATCATCTTATTTACCTACCTACCTACCTACCTACCTGCTTACCTACCTACTTACCTACATCAGCTTGACCGTAATAACCTTATTAGTGCTAACCGTAGCTTTACGGGCGCCTCTACACACACGCGCCCACACTCTGTGTGTGTGTGTGTGTGTGTCTGTGTGTGTGTGTGTGTGTGTGTGTGTGTGTGTGTGTTTGTGTGTGTGTTAACGGATTCCACTTCCTCCAGGTAAAGTGTAAAGTCACCTTCAGCAAGGCTTTATCGCGTTAAAGAACTTCTCGCTCCAAAGGAGTCAAAATTTCCCTGCTACTGGAAGTAGCGCAACCTTTAGAAATGATCCTGGGTAACGCCAGGGTTCTCTTGTAGAAATGTGCCCTTGTTTTTTTTTTTGTATATATATATATATATATATATATATATATATATATATATATATATATATATATATATATGTGTGTGTGTGTGTGTGTGTGTATGTGTGTGTGTGTGTGTGTGTGTGTGTGTGTGTGTGTGTGTGTGTGTGTGTGTGTGTGTGTGTACGGGTCTTGTGGTGCTGTAAGGATCATTGTTCGTAGTGTTGGGGGGGGGGGTGTTAAGAGGGTGTCCAAATCGTAGAAGAGAAAGGAGGACTCGTACACATGCGTATATGTCGTTTGAGAGAGAGAGGGGGGGCGGCTCGTACACATATATGCCTTTTGAGATAGATAGATATAGATAGATAGATAGATAGATAGATAGATAGAGAGAGAGAGAGAGAGAGAGAGAGAGAGAGAGAGAGAGAGAGAGAGGACTCGCACACATATGTCGTTTGATAGATAGATAGATAGAGAGAGAGAGAGAGAGAGAGAGAGAGAGAGAGAGAGAGAGAGGACTCGCACACATATGTCGTTTGATAGATAGATAGATAGATAGAGAGAGAGAGAGAGAGAGAGAGAGAGAGAGAGAGAGAGAGAGAGAGAGAGGACTCGCACACATGTAGTTTGATAGAGAGAGAGAGAGAGAGAGAGAGAGAGAGAGAGAGAGAGAGAGAGAGAGGACTCGCACACATGTCGTTTGATAGAGAGAGAGAGAGAGAGAGAGAGAGAGAGAGAGAGAGAGAGGACTCGCACACATGTCGTTTGATAGAGAGAGAGAGAGAGAGAGAGAGAGAGAGAGAGAGAGAGAGAGAGAGAGACCCGTTGTGGTGGTACGCTATTTTTTTTTTGTTTTTTTGCAGCAGTGATCCACCCGCTTCCAAGGTCACTAAACCTATGTGATACTTTTTGTTGTTCTTGTTTTTAACTTAGAGTTAACATGTTACCACATCCCCGGCACGGTGGCTAGAGAAAATGGGGAAGGGAGGGAGGGTTGTGGATTCAAGTCGAAAGGAAGCGGTCGCCCCATCATGGCTGATGTATACACATTAGTAGAAAAAAAGTTTATATGGTGGAGAATTACGGGAGAGGTGGCTTAGCGAGCGACTCGATCTACACCGGGTTATAAAAGTATTAACGTTTTCAGATGTTTATCCTCGAATAGAAAACGAGACCCCCCTTTTGAATAGAAAACGAGACCCCCCTTTCCCTTTCCCCTACCCCTCCCTCCTCCCCTTCCACCGCCCACAGAACTGGGTGAGGTGTCTTATTATTAATATTGTTATTATTATTATTATTATTATTATTATTATTATTATTATTATTATTTACATTTACCAGTTCGTAGCTGGAGACTCCACACTGTTGTGAGGTATTAAGAAATTGATCTTTACTCGTTATCTCCAGACTATAATAGCCTCTTTCATACGTATTAACAACCCTACATCATTACCGGTCATCATTCGTTTCGTGTATTAGGATAATCTACGCAGTATGGTATGGGGGAAAGAAAACTGGGATGAAGGGGAATAGAAAACGTAGATGTGTCGACTCAGCGTTGCCAACTCTGGTGTCTCTTGTTATTGTCGAAGAGTTGTTATGGTTGTTAGGAATAACTCCTGAGCCGTGTTGTATTGGGAGATGATGATCTGTTTACGAGTGGGGTTGTAGGTAAGGGTTTACAACTTCCTTGACTGTTGTACACCTGAATACCTTACCCTTACCTTAGTCCTTGTTTAACCTGTGGGTTGGTGTGTGTGTGTGTGTGTGTGTGTGTGTGTGTACTGCCATGGTGATGGGGGGGGGGGGGGTGAGTGGTTCTGCTGCCCTAGGTTTGGTGAGACGAGGTCAGGTTATGGGTTGTGTATACAGGGATACCAGGTGGAGACTTTGTCATAAGTTTACTAGAGGGAGTTATTTTGGAGAGTTTACCAGGTGTATCAGTGATGCTTGGGGAGTTTACCAGGTGTGGTGATTTGGGGGAGTTTACCAGGTGTGGCGTCCTGTGGGTTTGTTTACAGTTTACACATCACCCAGTGGCGACCCCATCGGGGTTGTTTATATACCTCTCTACACCCCCCCCACCCCACCCCCAACCTTACTCGGAAATGAGGAGTAGTGGGGGTGAAGGTGGGGGAGGTTGTGGCAGTGGGGTAGGTGGGTAGGTGGGTAGGTGGGTGGGTATGTGTTGTTTTCTTCGCTTGTGCGATGCGTCGGTGTCATTCGTCTGTCGTCTTCCACCATAACAATTCGAGCGTCAGTGTGTGATTGTATCTAGCGTTAAGATGGAAAGGACAGGATGTAGAAGGATTTAGCTTTTGTTTTTTTGTATTTTGTATTTTGTCGTATCTCTCAGTTGTCACACTAACGTTAATGTGATTGGTACAGCTGGCAGCGTTGTGGTATGACGGGCGAGGGTCGTGTGGTTTGTGCAGTTGGTGGAATACGCCGATTGTCGTATGAGACACCATCTACCGTATGGGGGGGGGGGGGGGAGTCGTACACTCGTAGTGGGCCCCCCCCCCCCCCCATCCCTTCATCTGTCTGTGCAGTCTCACAATTCTTTGCACTTCTGCAAGGTGTCCACATTCACTGTCTCACAACTGTGGCACTCCTCATGCAAACTATCCTCCCAGTCTCTCTCTCTCTCTCTCTCTCTCTCTCTCTCTCTCTCTCTCTCTCTCTCTATCTATCTATCTATCTATATATCTATCTATCTATCTATCTATCTATCTATCTATCTATCTATATATATATATATATATATATATATATATATATATATATATATATATATATATATATATATTTATATATGTATGATTTTTTTATTCATCGCCTTTTTAATTGTTTTCAAAGACGTCCTTCCCATTCCCTGTCTTTGGTGATGGGTCTTGGTTATTACTCTGTGGAGACAGTTTCAAAAGTTGTCCATTTCCTGGGTTATCCTTTACGTCATCCTGTATGACGCTTCCCTCTGTCTCCCTCGAGTCTGATTGGCTGTCATTGAATTGAAAATCTGCTCGTGATGAATACATGGAAAACTCTGAGATTAACCCCACCTCCTTCCCCTCCTCCTTGTCTTTTCCATCACATTCGTATTTTTAAAGTCTGTCTGATCCCCTTTGTCTTTTCCTACCGTAGTGGTTCCGTGTTTCTCTTATACCTTGTGGATGATGGCCGGCTGGAATTCCACTTTATATCATCATCAGCATTTCACGGGAGTTCCTTCGTTCGTATGAACATCTTCCACTGAACCAGTTCCCTTCCCTCCTTCGTAACCCACCTTCCCTCTGTGGTTGGGGCTTGAGGTAGCCAGGGTCCTACCCCTTTCCATTGTAGAGTTCACGAAAGCCTCCTTCCCAGCGTCGTGGTCCCTGGTCCCTTAAGTCCATATATTTACCAATTTAAGTTACCATTGAGATTGTGATGTGTAGTTCCCTCAGTTAGGTATCTTTTCAATGGAGTCTGGCCACATCTCTCTTCTTTATATTATCCTGATCGACCACATAATCAGACTTGAGGTTTATAAATTCACTTATATTTTACGGGTATCTTATGTCATATTCTCATTATCCATGTTAACGCATGTGAAGATAAGTGATCTGGTAATGGCAGTGTGTGTGTGTGGGTGTGTGTGTGTACACCGTCATGTGACCCTCACATCCAGTGGATGAACCATGAGTGTGGTGGGGTCCGTCTGTGTACAGTCATGTTCCTATCACTGTACACAGTTAGTACCAAAGTTTCGTGAGATTTTTTGTTTTTTATCATCTGTTCATGTGCGCAGTCGTGAGATGAAGTGCGCCTCTATTAACGGGGTCACTGACCCTTTGCGCACGACGGTGCGGTCCTTGAGCACGACGGTACGACCCTTGAGCACGACGGTACGGTCCCTGAGCACGACGGTACGATCCTTGGAACACGAAGGTACGACCCTTGAGCACGACGGTACAACCCTTGAGCACGACGGTGCGATCCTCGGGCACGACGGTACGATCCTTGAGCTCAAGGGTCGTACCGTCGTGCTCGAGGATCGCACCGTGTCGTGCTTGAAGAACCTAAGCTCCCCAGACGTGCCATATTGCCTTAAGAGCCACATCGTCTTTGTCTCCTGCCAACAGACACACCGAGGAATTTGGCAGACACGCAGTGACGATCTCCCACACACAGTCGCCAGTAATTCACCCATTCCCGGTGGAGAATAAGAATTGCTGGCTTTTGAGACGATGTATTTTCTGGAATATATATGTTTTTGTTCAGCGGGAAGACCGTGCCTGCAAAACAGGCTATAAAAAGAGGAATAATGACAGGTGCGAGTTGTTATACCATTGAACAATGCCATTCCGCCGATCTCCCAGCTCTACACAGGAGAGAACACTTGGTAGCCGGGAGGCCCCGACTCCTCTAGTACTTTGTAAAATCCAGGAAAGAACTTCACGTTGGTCGGCCGTACAGTTAGCACAAACAGAAGGGAATCCTGTGGCGACCACGGTGCTGTGTACCAGGCTCCCAGATGTCCTTCAGTTCCGGCTTGAACTAGTTTTTGCAGCGTCGTCAGGTGGCGTTGGTGATGTACAGGGTAGAGGCCATGTAAGGAACTGGGTTCCAGAGGTCGACTGGTATTTATACCAGTGGCATCCCCCACTGAGGAGTGTGGCGTTCCAGTTCACACCGTGGAGTGCAGGCGTGTGCAATACGCACTCATCACAGACGCAGACGCTCCAGTAGTTTACCCCAGTCATCATCAAAACCTAGCTTCCTCCTCTTTTTTTTCTTCTGTAGCTGAGCCAGGTACCCATTTCATCGACCAACCCCTAGGGGGTAGATGAACAGCTGGGTTGACTGTGGACCGACTGCTGCCAACCAGGATTCGAACCCCATGCGCTCGACCCTGGGCGCTCCCCGCCCCCGGGCCCGTGAATGCGTCACGGTCAGCAACGCTAACCAGCGCTACAACACACACCACGGGCGTCCGTGGTGTTATTGTGTTGGTATCGGTCCGTAGTGAGATATATTCCCGTGGAATTTTAGTAGAGTTTGATGGTAAAGACGCAAGAATTGGTTAATAACCTTGATATATATATATATATATATCTTGATGTGATGAAGGAGACATCATTGCATGATTTAAGAGCTTGTTTCAGCGAAGGCGATGAAGTATGAAGGCTTGTTGGCTCAGCTTTGCATATATTTGCATACATTGCTTTTGTTTTTGTCTATGCAGTAACGGTAAGGTATTGGCTTTTCGACCTTTGCTTCGGCTGGCTTATGTGTTTGAAGCTAATCTGTCATTTGTCCCTTAGAGTTACTTGCTGCTGGCGAAGGATTAGAGGGGGGATATATATATATATATATATATATATATATATATATATATATATATATATATATATATATATATATATATATGATGAGATATGATAGTTTTGTATGTTTGCTAGTTTGCTAACCACTTATTAATCATAGTTTGTTGGGACAGTTTGAGTCTTGTAGATTTTATTACAAGTTTGACCCGTGTGCATTTCAAGGTGAAGTTTAGCGCTGGTAGGTAGGGTTAGAACCGGTTCATCTATTGTGACTTAGATCACTTATGGTCATTGTGTGTTAAGTCTTGGTTGGACCTAGATCTTAGGTATGCTAAGATTGCTCGTGGCAAGTTTAGGTCTGTGATAGTTTAATAGGTTGGGTTAAGGTGACTATCTTGCCCACTCCAGGTTGGGTTATGATGAGTTAGGTCGATTAGAGTATAGGGTACTCGTGACTGATTGGCATCGAAGGTGTGACCATGAGAAGTGTTTGTCCTTAGAAAGGATAATGATAGAATCGGTAGAGCGGGTGAGCATAGGTATCAGTGCCCGTGTTCTCTGTAGCGGCGGACGTGGACTAAGACAGAGGAGGAGGAGGAGGAGTCAGGAAACACTGGTGAAATGCGCAGTGCTTTATTGATAAGTGGAGGGTAACGTGTACCTCAGGGCGAGCTACGGCAAGGGGCGCGGCACTTGCGAAGGTGAGGTGGGATGATGTGCTGATGAATGTGGCTCCGGAGAGGTAGGTGTTCCATGGCGTTTGGTGAGGAAGGAAGAGGAGTGGTGGATCTTTTCCTGGGGGGGAGGTGGTCTCTCGTGGTGCATCTACAGAGGTGGTTTGTTAAGGGGGTGTGTCCCCGGAGGTTGCGCACCAGCAGGAGGGAATAGGAGCTGCCGAAGGTTCGTGGCTTTGCTGCTGTTGGTGGGGCATGAGGGAGGGAGAGAGAGAGAGAGAGAGAGAGAGAGAGAGAGAGAGAGAGAGAGAGAGAGAGAGAGAGAGAGAGAGAGAACTTGTTGAGGAAGTTCCACAGTTTGGAAGGCAGGCGCGTGGCGTTTGTAAGGTTCGTGGAAGAGACGCAGGCCAGGGTGTGGGCTACGGCGAGGCGCCGCACTGTAGCAGTTCTTCTTCGCTGGAGGAATCGGTCGCCAGGGTAACTTGAGGCTGTCGCCGAAGGAGGCCTTTGGGAGGAGAAAAGCATCTTGTACAGAGTTCTTCCCCGCCAGAGCTTGATGGACCAGGTTTCGCACGGCTGGACGTGACCAGCAGACGCAGGGTGCGCCCCCAGGATCTGCGAGCTCATAATTTGCTTCACTGCCTCGCTCATGCGGGGGGCTACAACACGCTTTTTCTATCTGCCGATCCCTCACACCAGTGGATACTGAAGGCGTAGGCGTGGGAGGCGAGGCTTTGCGGTGGGTACCTGGAAGACTCTGTAGAAGGTCTGTGACTGACTGGTCGAAGTCTGGAGGCGGAGGTGTACCTTCCGTCGTGTAGTTGGGTCGAGGTTATGACGTACCTCCTCCAGGATCCTTGCCAGTGACCTCAAGGCTCATTAGCCAAGGTCACATAAGGTTATACACTAGTCTCAGGAATGAGTGCCTGCCTGTTTAGATCGAGTTAGGTCACAGGATTAATTTGAGGTCACTGGCTGAGAGATTGCAGAGGAAATTATATATGTCTGTAGTGTCACTAAGAAGCGAGGCTCCAAATGTATTGCTGGATAGTGAACGAATGACATGCGTGAGGAGCCGCGCGCGCGTGTGTGCGTGAGTCTGGCTACGCGACTTGACCTAATTTGACCTCTGGATGACCCCAGGCTCTCTCTCTCTTCCTTTGCATGCAGTCCGATTATGAGAATTTGGACACCGTATGTATCCCTTTGAAATTTGTTCTTTCCACTTGCAGTTAACAGACATCATCGTAGCATCGTGACGTAGCGTCTCGTAGTGCCCTTCTGGTCGTAGATGTTCAGTGTACTGTTTTACTCGTCCTCCTCTCGTAAAGTTAGCAGCATCACCTTATCTTCTCTTATCTCATGATGATAACAGATCTGATTTAATCTCCAGTATCCTCTTTTATCATTCTCCTGTCAGTGTTGTCATTTTGTAATCGTATCATTTCTCTTGTTATATTTTCCCTGTTCCCAAAACTGTTCTTCATATATCTTGTTGTTATATTATCTACATGTGTTGACAGTGCATGTGTTGTAGCTGATATGAATTGTTATATGTATATATTTTTCTTGTTTCCTCATTATGCTTTGTGCAGTATTAAGCTGAGCATGTTTGTTTTGCTTGTTGAAACACGATGTCATGTACTGTGATGGTCCTTTTTGAGAATAATTCTGTACAAATTCTGTTTATATATATATATATATATATATATATATATATATATATATATATATATATATATATATATATGGTTCTATTTTTTATCCATGTCCATTCGCATCTATGTAAAACACTCACTTCCTCCATGTTCTCTCTAGTCAAACTCATATCCAACTGATTTGTCTCTTACCGCTGCTTAGTAAGCCTAACAACCTCTTGCTTTTATTCACATTTACTCTCAACGCTTTCTATTCACACACTCACTCAAACTCGGACACCAACTTCATCAGTTTCTCTCTCGACCCTGCCACTAGCACCTCGTCATCAACAAACTATTTCTGACTCACCTCCCAGCCCTCACCACCCCAACATACTGCATACTAGCTCATCTCTCCAAGCCCCTTGCATTCACCTCCCTCACCACTCGGTCCATAAAGAGATTAAACAGCCATGGTGACATTAATCACCCTTGTCGTAGACCTACCTTCACTTGGAATCACTCAACCTCCTCTCTTCGTAGTCGCAACACAACTCGCAGTATTCTCATGAAAAAAAAAAAAACTCTTCACTGCTTCTAGAAACTCGTCTCACACCATATATTCGTAACACCTTCCACAGGGCATCTCTATCAACTGTATTAAATGCTTTCTCCAAATTCGTGGAAGCTGAAGTGAGTCAGGGTGGGTGAGGGAGGGGCGGGCTAAGTTCCAGTGGGCATTGAGGATTGTGGAAAGGTGTTGATTGGATGCGAGGCGTGGGCTCCAGATGAGAAAGTACTGAGGATGGTGAATGTGTTGGAACTGAAAATTTTTAGGAGAAAATGTGGTGTGAGGTATAAGGAGGGTTGATCGAGTAACGTATCATTGGGTACTAGAGAGGTGTGGTAATCCGCATGGTATGGCTGGAAGAGTTGAACCACTTACCCTCCCCTCTTCTCACTCGCACACACATCTTACTCTCGTGATAAACACTCATCACTACTTTTAGAAGCTATCCATCCGCACCATATATTCGTCGCACCTTCTACAGAGAATCTGTGTTAACTCTATCTTAAGCTGTCTTCAGATACATGAACAGTCAGCAACATAAATCACCCTCTTTCTTAAGAATTTCAACTGCAATCCCATCCACTCCCGTCGCTTTGCCGCATTTCATCTTATGCCAGGCTTTCACCTTCTCTTCTCTTTTCATCAAATAACTCTCCATTACTCTTTCACTTCGCATAACTGATCTTCCAAGACGCCCAGTATCTGCCACAGCATCTTGGAACAGATTTAACGATCATTCAAAATACTAACTTGTCTTTTCTCCCCTCTCTCTCTCTCTCTCTCTCTCTCTCTCTCTCTCTCTCTCATATATATATATATATATATATATATATATATATATATATATATATATATATATATATATATATATATATATGGAAGAGATCACAATTGATCGCGTGATCAACTAAATTATTTTCTTGCCACAGGGATATGAAACACGATAAGTTCCTAAGTGCACTTTCGTGTAATGATCACATCATCAGTGGGAGATACAAGAAATATAACAGTCAGTTGAAATACAACGAAGAGACGCCATTTGGTAAACAAGCGACTACCCGAATGGAGGTCGGGTGCGTTCAAGTCTGGCAACATGCGTACCATAAATTCTATCATGTGGTCAAGCAGGGGAACTGTTTACAAATTTTATCAACAATAAAGCTATCCAATTTGTATAGACCTTCACTAATATTAATGTTACAATTCTTTGTGTATTTAATGATGAACGATTCAGTGATAAACTCGTGGTACAAGAGTTAAGAGTTAATAACTGAGATGGCATTACTCCAGTCAGTACAATGATCATAGTTTTTAACATGATTAAACAAGGCATTTGATTTTTCTCCTGATGGTATACTATATTTATGTTGCTTAAGTCTAACAGAAAGACCCATACCAGTCTGCTCAACATAAAACTTATTAAAATTTTTACATGGTACTTTATAAACACACCCTACGGAACTTTCTGGTGAGTTCCTGATTAGGATATTCTTTATAGTATTGTTGTTGCTGAAGTTACATTAAAAGATTAAAGTAACTTGAGAAGTAAAGTAAAATTATTACTAAAAGGAAGAACTAAATGGTTCATGTTGTCAAGGGGAGGTTTGGGTTTAACTCTATAAAATGATTTATTTGCCATCATAAAGGAATTGTCAATGGAAAATCTAGCATACTTTAACTTGAATCCAGTTGAATATATCTTCTCAGACTCATCATCAGTAAACTCTGGACTGCACATACGTAATGCCCTTAGGAACATAGACTGGAATGATGATAATTCAACTCTTGTCATGTTGAGTTGATTAATAATGGATATATGAGCATACATTGGTAGGTTTTCTGTATATGCTAAACTTAGACATGTTTCCATCCCTATGGATCATGCAATCTAAAAGTGATAACACACCATTATTTTCAGTTTCTACAATAAAGTTGATGAAAAGTACTAAATTGTTAAGTAAAGGGAGAAATGTCAATTTTCATTTGTTGGCCAAACTCAAAGAACATCATCTCCATACCTAAACCAAATTGCATTTGAGGGTAAGATATCCTTTAGTAACTTTGTTTCAAAAAGTTTTGTGTTAATATTACTTAATTAATACAGGTGAAAGAGGGTTACCCATTACCTTATCAAATTTCTGAGCATTAGATTGAAATACACTGTCTTTTCTACACAATTTCATCAATCCAATAAAAACAGACTTTTGAAACAGATGAATGAATATCGTCCAAGACTTCAATTAAGAATTCTAGGAGGTCATCAACTGGAACTTTTGAGAAGAGGGATGAGACGTCAAAGCTAACCATTTTGAAATCAAAATCAACATTGATATCATTAAGCTTGTTCTTTATATTAGAATTTGATATCTTACCCACTGCCCACTAATTTTGAAGACATCAGGCACGAAATTCGTAGTACCAGTTGGACAAAACTTATTGAAGTTTACACAGTAGAGGAAATGTAGAATGATTTTAAAAAAACACCCGCAATATTGAAAATATACAAATTCCACGAATTACGAAGAGAACTAGCAATATTTCAAAACCATCATGGATGAATAGGAGAATAGAAGGACTAATTTGCCAAAAAAAGAAAACACAAGAAATTCAAATTAATGGGAACCGATGAAAATCACCTGGAATTAATCAAAATCCAAAGAGAGTGCAAGAAGGTCATAAGACAGAGTTAACTCGAGGAAGAAAAAGAATTTCCTTCAAAGTTAAGAATAATCCAAACCAATTCTTCAAATGTATAAGACAAAGGAGAACAGTAAAAGAAGGAATTGGACCATTGCAAAACGAACATGACACACTAACTACTAAATGATTCTTTTAACTCCTTATTCACAATTAAAGAAACATCTCGAATACCACAACCAATGAAAGTGTTTCAAGGATCTAATGAAGAAGAGTTGGAGGTTAGAGAGAAATAAAGAGCTTTGAACTACTTAGATACCTTGACCAAATAAACCCTAACAAATCCAACGGCCCAGATAACTTAGCTCCAAGATTTTTAAAGGTTAGGGAACAGCTGGTATAACGCATAACAAAAAATATTCAACAAATCTCTATCGGATGGTCAGGTGCCAACTGACTGGAAACTAGCAAATGTTACTCCTCTCTCTCTCTCTCTCTCTCTCTCTCTCTCTCTCTCTCTCTCTCTCTCTCTCTCTCTCTCTATATATATATATATATATATATATATATGAAAAAAGACAAAAAGTGTGCCCAATTATTAGCCTTACGTCAGTGTTAGGTAAAACGATGGAAAAAATAATACGAGATAAAATTGTCGCGTTTCTAGAACAAAATTATATCGGACAACGAACATGGTTTCCGCAATAGAAGATCCTGCCTGTCGAATTTGCTGGAATCTTTAATGCTATCAGAATTGGGACGAAAAATTCCCGTCTGATGTAGCATTTTTAGATTTCCAAAAGGCTTTCGATAAAGTACCTCACAAGAGACTTGCATAAAGCACACGGAATCGGAGAAGAACTCTGTGAAGAACTTTCTTACTGGCTTACCGTAAGAAAGCTGCGTGTAGTATTGACCGGCGAAGCCTCACATTAGCTCGACGTGATGAGTGGTGTGCTACAGGGGTCAGTCCTAGACCCAATTCTGTTCATAATATACATTAATGACATAAAACTCGGTCTCATATCTAAGATCTCCAAGTTTACTGACGATATTTAACTAGGAGGTAGAGCTGTAAACAGGCGGGACTGTGAAATGATTCAAAGAGATCTTAACTTGCAGAGTGGTCGGACAGATGGCAAATGAGGTTTAATGTAGACAAGTATAAAGTTATGCACCTTGGAGACAAGAATATGCGACACGACTAAAACTCTTCGGAAACACTCTAAAGTAAATGAAGAAAAGGACCTTGGAGTTGTCATTATCAACAAATCTGAAAAACACTAAACAGTGTTAAGCAACAAGTAAAAATTGCAACCAAATGTTAGATTTCATAGTCAGGAACATAGATTATAAAACACCTGAAACATTTCTCACCTTGAATATGCAGTCCAGTTTTGGTCCCCGAAGACCGCACCTTGTATATGCAGTCCAGCTTTGGTCCCCGAGCTATAGAAAAAGAAGGGAAAAATTAGAGCAAGTACAAAGACGCGCGACAAAATTGATTCCCATCCCTTAGAAATCTAGCATACGAAGATAGGCTAAAACGATTGGATCTCTTCTTTAAAGACGTAGACTTCGCGACGGCTTAATCCAAGTGTTTTGAACAATTTCGATGAAGCACAAGCATCTTTTCGAATTACAAGAAAATACGGTTACCAGGACAAATGAAATAAAACTGGAAGCTAAGAGATGTAGTACGGACATGGGGGGGAAAAAAAAACTGATTTTCCAAAAGGTATGTTGAGCACTGGAATAAGTTACCGTCTGACGTAGTGAATGCTAAGACTATGAATAACTTCAAAAGTCGTTGACAGATATTTTATAGAATCAGGTTTACGATGAGGAAAATGCCAGAAATACAGTATAAGCAACAGCGGTAACGGTGACACAAGAAGGCTAATGTGCAGCAACGGGGAAGTCGGTGATAGCTTAAAAAATTGCTGAGCGAAATTGCATTTTCTTGTCATTGGAATTTATATATATATATATATATATATATATATATATATATATATATATATATATATATATATATATATATATATATATATAATATACACAAGTTTTGGGCCAATCAGTCCTTCTGTTGTCTGTCTTTCTCATGTAAAGTGAAAGTATACAAACATTTCTTCCTTTACTTATACCTTCAATCAACTTTAGAAATTGAAAATAATGGTATGTTACCATTTTTAGATTGCATGATCCATAGGGATGGAAACAAATTAAAGTTTAGCATATAAAAAAAACTACCAATGTATGCTCATATATCCATTATTACTCATCTCAACATGACAGTTATATTATCATCATTCCAGTCTATGTTCCATAGGGCATTACGTATTTGCGGTCCAGAGTTTATTGATGATGAGTTTGAGAATACATATTCTATTGGATCCAAATTAAAGTATCGTAGGTCTTCCACTGAAAAATCTCTGAAGTTGGCAAAGAAATCATCTTATATATACTCAAACCTCCCCTTGACACCAAGAACCTTTTAGTTCTCCCTTCTTGTAATGATTTTATCTTACTTCCTATGATGCCTAAATCCATTAATGTAAATGTTACCCTCAGCAGCAACAATATCTGAAAGAGTACCTCAATCAGAAACTCGCCAGAAAGCTCCGCAGGGTGCGTTTGTAAAGTACCATGTAAAAATCTTGATAATTTTTATGTAAGGCAGACTGGTAATGATCTTTCTGTTAGACTTTAGCAACATATATATATATATATATATATATATATATATATATATATATATATGTATATATATATATATATATATATATATATATATATATATATATATATATATAGTATAAGAACAGGACAGGAATCAAATTCCTTGTTTAATCATGTTGAAAATTATGATAATTGTATTGCCTTGAGTAATGCCATCTCAGTTATTAACTTCACCTCTTGTACCACAAAAATATCATTGAATCTTATTAAATACACAAAGAATTGTAAGATCTGTACAAATTGGTTAACATTCTTGTTGATAAAATTTGTAAACAGTTCCCTTTCCTGTCCACATGATAGATTTTATGGTACGCATGTTGCCAAGACTAGAACGCACCCGACCTCCATTCGGGTAGTCACTTCCTTATCAAATGGCGTCCTAGCTACGTCTCTTCGTTGTATATCAACGGACTGTTCTATTTCTTGTATCACCCCCTGATGATGTGACCATTACACGAAAGTGCACTTGGGAACTTATCGTGTTTCATTTCCCTATGGTATGAAAGGAATATATATATAACTGGGCTCGTATCTTAGCCTCATTTTAGAATTGCTTTATACTCTTCCCATTCATGATACTTGTTACTGTCAGATTGTGAACACGTTCATGTTTTGCACAGTGTGGGATTACAGGGGTGGGTGACGTGGCCGGGGTCACTGGTTCAATGACGTAGTAACGGGTCATCAGTCATTGCTCTCCCATCTGCTGTTTGGTGCTGATGGAGGTGTAGTTACCGTTGCTAACTAATAATCTAGTGGGACCGGGTTCGATCCCCGGCGCGGGCCAAACGGCTCACAGCTCGCCCTGCTGTTCATCTCTCTCCTTAGGTTGGTGGAGGAATGGGTACCCATTTCGATTGGGGGGTAAAGCACCACAGCCGTCATAGGCCTAACCACCAGATTGATAACTTAACGAGGCTAGTTAACCCAGGGGGGGGGGGGGGTTGTCTGTGTAATGGGACAGACGTCACTATCAGCCCAGTGGAACTGTCAGATGGTAGTTAACACTATTATTATTATTATCATTATCATTATTATTATTATTATTTTTATGATTGTTATTATTAATATTATTATTATCATTATTATTATTATTATTGTTATTGAAATTATTATCATCATTATTTTTATTATTATTATTATTATTATTATTATTATTATTATTATTATTATTATTACCATTATTATTATTATTATTATTATTATTAATATTATTATTATTATTATTATTATTATTACTTGATGTAATTCTTAAAATCATTATTACTTGATGTACGTTCAGACAAGTGTTGCATAGAATGTATAAGTCTCAAATCTATTTTTTAGGTTTACGTTGAGTTCTGTTAGACATAGATAGACAGACCACACAGACCCCAAGGTCCAAGCGAGGTAGTCTGGCAAAGCAAAGTCTCTCTCTCTCTCTCTCTCTCTCTCTCTCTCTCTCTCTCTCTCTCTCTCTCTCTCTCTCTCTCTCTCCCCCCCCATTCTCCACTCCCTCCGGCAACACGCTGGACGGAAAACGGGTCGAAAAAAATACCTTGCAGGATTAATATGCCGGAAGAAATTTTTTTATATAGGCAAGTCATAAGTTAGGAAGTCGTGGAGGTCCACTGAGTGGGACCGTAGGTCAAAGGTGTGATGATGTGTCCATGTGTGTGTGTGTGTGTGTGTGTGTGTGTGTGTGTGTGTGTCGATGTGTGTGTGTGTGTGTGTGTGTGTGTGTGTGTGTGTGTGTGTGTGTGTGTGTGTGTGTGTGTTCTCCATCCTCTTCTTATCATCATCATCTACTGTCCTGTTATCTCTACTGCTGCACTTCCTGGCCTTATCTACTTCTCTTCCTATCCTCTTGGGGATATTACGTATGGCATTTTTATGACGTTCTCTGGAGGGATCTTGAATTAGCTTTTGAGTGGCTGTAGATCTCGCACGAGGTTGTGCCATGAGTGTTGTTACGTGTTGCTCTGATGTTTGGAAGACTGACATAAAATCTTCATGTTTTGTGTGTGTCTCATGCAGCTCGATCATATATATATATATATATATATATATATATATATATATATATATATATATATATATATATATATCCTATGAGTTCACAGGGAAATGAAACACGGTAAGTTCCCAAGTGCACTTTCGTGTAATAATCACATCATCAGGGGAGATACAATATATATATATATATATATATATATATATATATATATATATATATATATATATATATATATATATATATGTGCCATTGGTTGATATCAAATTTTATCTCTTTTTTCATTAAATTATCAGATCTGATCATTATTTTCTGTCTTGGGTCAATTTTCATTGCATATCTTTTGTCATATATGTCTTATTACCAGTGTTTCTTATCATGTCATTATTCGTAAAACCTTTCCACAAGGCCTGCACACCCTGCATGGCTTTCTCACACCAGTAGCAGACCCCCCCTCACACATCACATACACCATACATGATATATACGTACTCTGCCACTACAGAGACCACCACACAACAGACTCTGTGTACAGAGAATACAACACCACAGAAAGCATTGTACTCGCCCACCTGCCTCACACACACACACACACACACACACACACACACACACACACACACACACACACACACACACAGCTGGTCTACCCCTAAGTGAGGTTACACCGCAAGTGAAATAGTCACTTTAGCGAGGCTGCATTTTTTGAGAGTACAGTCTGGTCAAAGAACACAGTCCAAAAGGAGTCCACACTATCCTGCCACTTGAGGTAGCGCAGCCTTTGCAAGGAGGTCCTCGGTAACACCAGGGCTCTTTCTGACCATGAGGCCCTAGGGTGATTTTACATGATATATACATGTGTATATGTATGTATATACATGTGTATATGTATGTATATATACATGTGTATATGTATATTATTGACAACACCCCCCAAGGGCCCCTTATCTAGGGGTTTCTGCAGCTCTTAAGGCTGCGCTACACTCAGTAGCAGGGACAGGAAGTTCTCTTAACGGGACTGTGTTTCCATCCGCTGACGACGGCACACACACACACACTGGCGGTGTGGCCTCAAGCAGGTGTGTATGTCCCCCCTTCCCTCCCTCCCACGGTAATGATGATCAGGTCGAATTTTGGAGGTACTAACCACACACCTCCCTCCTCCTCTCCTCCTCCTCCCGACCTGCCTACCTCCTCTCTCTCCAGTCTGACTATGAGAACGTAGACAGCCAACAACAACAACAACAACAACAACAGCAGCAGCAGCATCACGGCCGCCCACGACCCCCATCCTCGAGCTACACCCACGCCCACGACAGCTCGGACTCGGATTACGAGCCGACCACGAGGCCCTCCCTGCACAGCACGACCCTCGCCCACTCCAACAGGGTGAGTGTTTTGGCCGACGACGACCGACGACCACCCCCCGCCAGTGTAAACTTGGTGTTGTTGAACGCACGCTAGGTCCACAACAGGTTTGCACGAAGTCCAGTCTCCGATATGGTCGGCCCACGCGCGTGGGGGTTTAGCCTGTTCACACACACACACACACACACAACACCTTCGCCAGCACAGAATATAACCGCACCCCTCTGTCCAGACTGCCTGATATGGCGTGTTGTAGAGAGAGCTCAGTAGTTGTTTAGGCGAGTGAGAGACGAGGGAATGGGTGGGTGGGGTTGTGATGGGAGTGAATGAGGATGTGTCGAGATTGTGGTACTGTCTGTGAGGCTTGAAGAGGGTGGATTGCAGATAGAGAGGAATGCCTCGTCTTGGGTAGTAGGTTCCTGGGGTACAGCACAGATGTTGAGAGATAAGTTCATTGCCGGTGATGCCGTTGATTACATATGGTCTCCAAGGTCGGTAATCCTGGGGGGGTTGATAAAAGAGTTCGGCTATCACGGAAGATAAGATGTTGGTGGGTTATAAACTTCCTGTTGGCCAAAGATAGCTGAGGTTTCGCGTCTTACCGCGTGACGCAGAATATTATAGGTTGATTGCTGCTATCTCTCTTGTACTGGGCTGTGAGAGTAGAACAGGACAGAGATGTGATGTTTGTACAAAGGAGGCGTGGGTGGCATGAGAGAGAGAGAGAGAGAGAGAGAGAGAGAGAGAGAGAGAGAGAGAGAGAGAGAGAGAGAGTTATTCCCAGACGAGTTTGTGTGGTATGCAGTGGTTGGGGGGTTCAGGGTAGATGGTATGTGACACAAACGGTGAGGGAGGATATGAAGAGCCCAGAGGTACTGCAGAATTGACGAGAGAATAGCGAGTGGCGATCCATCAGCCGATACTGTAGGTTTTCCAGAGAAGAAGTGAAGGGGAAGTAGGAGGTTTGATGAGAAGGGTGTGAATGCCACCGTCCTACTAAGGTCTCTCGAGATAAGACCAGCGGAGACTGATTCATTGATCACCTGATACAGAGTGGAGTGTGCAGGTGAGTGGAGATGTGCATGACTGGTAGGAAACCCACACTGTGTGGGAGAGACAATGATAGACGTCTCCCTCTCTCTCTCTCACACACACACACACTAGAGTCAGTTGTCTGTGTAAGCCTCCATGACCAGAGGCAAGTCAGGTGGGTCCTGCTGGTCTGTGAGGCCGACGGGACGGACCATCTCGCTTGGTTCGCGGTGGTCTGCATGTTCTCCAGGTTACCCAAGGTGCTTGGGACGGTACCATCCCACAGGGAGAGTTTGCAGTACGTCTGGAATGACCGGGGCTGACGCTGGGCAACGGTGTCTCCAAGAACTAACGAAGGAGCGTCGTATGATTTTGGAGCTTTGCATGGAGGTATGTGTTGAGGAGGTAGACAGAACACCGTGGAACTAGAGGAGTGTGGATGGAAATGATGAGAGGATCGGAGAGGTTAAGCTTCGTGTGTATTCGTCTGTGTGAATGTGTGCGGAGATGGATATGTGTAAGGACGAATACATTCTTGCAGACATGTAGCGAAGGAGTTTTGGCCTTCCCAGAGGTACAGTGGCGGTAGGAGGGGCGTGTGTGGGAGGTGGTATGAGCAACTCAGGGTGAGGTACGTGACGTGGTTTGTGCACCAGAGGGGATGTGGCTGTACTGGTGAGGGACTGAGCGAGTAATGGTCTGATTCCAGCCAGTAAAAAATTTTAGGTTTTGAAGACTGACGGTGCGACAGCGACGCGCGCCGTCGGACCGTCGGTGTAGGATGACGCGGCGGTGCCTCTCCATAAAACGAGGTTGGACTGTGTTACCTGAGCTTAGAGCATTGGTGTTGGTGACCAAAAAAAAAAAAAGATTAAGGAGAGAAACAGGAAAGGATCCTAATGTCATAACATGAACTCCTCCTCCCTCACCCTCCCTCAGCAGAGTGGGAAGTACCCACACTGGTAGAGTTATCTGGCTTGATAGATTAGCTTTCTCAGACCCAGCTTAAGCTCTTCATGATTTTTCCCCCCTCCCTCCCTCCCTCCCTCCATTGCTTCACTACTGAGATGACAGCATGAGGCTGAGGACATTACAGCCTCATAGTACAGAGGCAGTGTACATAAGCTCCTCACACCTGTCGAGTCTGGTCCACACATGCGAACACCTCGATGTGTGTGGGTCGGGCCTCCCCCCATATATTTATGCCCCACTCCCCCCCCCAAGGCTTTTTTTTTCCTCATGCTCTTTCTCTATCTCATCTCTCTTCCTCCTCTCTCACGAGCTGTACCGTCACCGTGCTCCTCCTCCTCCTCCTCCTCCGCCAGATGTACAGTACCATATCCTTCAAGCCCATCAAAAGCCGGCGCACCTCCAAGCTCAAGGACGCGCACGTCTACGAGAACACGATCCACCGCTACGAGAACCTGAAGGAGAGGTACCAGACCCTGCGAGACCACAGAGACCGAGACAAGAAGGACCACCACCACCACCATCACCAACCCCACCACCAGCACCATCCCCCTCATCACCACCATCACCAACAACAACAACAACAACATCACTACTACAACGAGAACCTCCTCCAGCACCACCACCTCCACCGTCAGGACAACATCCGGGACCACAGGAACGAGAACCTGCGGGACCGCAACGAGAACCTGCGGGACCGCAACGCCCAGACGTTGCCTAGGCGGCCGAGGGCGTCGTCGGCGTACGCCAAGATCACCACCAGGCTGGTGGCGGCGGAGTCGTCCGACGATTCCGAGGGGGACGACCGACCCAAGTCCCTAGAGTTACGCGAGTGCAAACCCAAGGTAAGGAGACGACGACGCCCCTCCCTCCCTCCTTTCCCTCCTTCCCTTCCCTTCTTCCCTTCCCTTCCCTTTCCTTCTTCCCTCCTTCCCTTCCTCCTCCTTCCCTCCTTCACCGCCTTGCATGACGCCCTGCCGGGTGTGTCTTGTGGGTGTGGGTGTGTCGGTCTTCACCCCACACTTCCTCCCCACACACACACACACACACTCGTGCCCCCATCAAAACCCACCCTCCCTTCCTCCTCTTCTTTTATCGCCACCTTGATAGAACGCTCGCCTCACATCTTGTCTGCCTGCTTTTATTTTTTTTAGTCTTGGGGTTTGTCGCATACTGCGCACGACGAACGGTGCGCTTCATTGCGCATCTGGGGCGCAGTGTGCGCAGGCCGTAGCTCGCTGGCTTGAAGACTGGTACTGGGTTGCCATGTAGTAGCAGGCTTGAGTATTGGCTGGCTGTCAGTTGGACGCTGTAGATAATGTTTAAGGCATCGTGAAGCAGTGTGTGTGTGTGTGTGTGTGTGTGTGTGTGTGTGTAGCATGCTGTTGTCCTGGCTGTGAGGTACGTCATTGGCTTCTGTATTCGTCGGCTTTTACAACCATATTGCTTCGGATGGCTTAAAGCATTCTTTTGTGAGATTTAATTTGTTTTTTTTGACCCATCTAGCGATGGGAACCTGTGGTTAAAACACACACACACACCCCCAGCCCCTTCCCCCTTGAGCACGACGCTACGATCCTTGAATGCGACGGTACGATTTCTTGAGTACGATGGTACGATTTCTTGAGCACGGTTGTACGACCCTTGGATAATATGATGATCCTGGTCTTTGACCTAAGCCTTAAGGGCCGAAAGTACCGTCGTGCTCAAGGGTCGTACCGTCGAGTTCCCAGGGATCGTACCGTCGTGCTCAAGGGGGGGGGGGCTATGAAGCACAGAGTCCCGTCTGTAGGAACAGAGTACAATACATAATGGTGTGAACAGCGAGGACAGCACTTACACACACACACACACACACACACACACACACACACACACACACGTGTGTGTGTGTCATAACACCTCTCAGTAACTTACGTTGTTACGTGGCATGGGTCCATAACTACCTATATAGTGAGGGACGTCAGGAGGTCTGTGCTGGGGTTAGCCAGCTGTGGTTGTGTGTTGATTAGAAGACCAGGTGGCCCGTGTTAGGGTGCCTCACGAGAGGTACTGGTCCCTGAGAAGGTCTTCTGGATATAAGGACATAGTGATGTTAGGGAATTATACATTGCTGTTCAGTATAAGGTCATTGATTATACATTGCTGTTCAGTATAAGGTCATTGATTATACATTGCTGTTCAGTATAAGGTCATTGATTATACATTGCTGTTCAGTATAAGGTCATTGATTATACATTGCTGTTCAGTATAAAGACATTGATTATACATTGCTGTTCAGTATAAGGTCATTGATTATACATTGCTGTTCAGTAGAAGGTCATTGATTATACATTGCTGTTCAGTAGAAGGTCATTGATTATACATTGCTGTTCAGTAGAAGGTCATTGATTATACATTGCTGTTCAGTATAAGGTCATTGATTATACATTGCTGTTCAGTAGAAGGTCATTGATTATACATTGCTGTTCAGTATAAGGACATTGATTATACATTGCTGTTCAGTATAAGGTCATTGATTATACATTGCTGTTCAGTATAAAGACATTGATATACATTGCTGTTCAGTATAAAGACATTGATATACATTGCTGTTCAGTATAAAGACATTGATAGTGAAGACAGTGGTGTAAGAAATGGCTTTTGAACGTAAAGATAACCAAGGAATATTCTGTTTTGAGGTGTCCATTAAATTTGGACGGTTCTGTACACAAGTTTAAATTCCTAGTTGTGTAGAATGGACGAAGGATCGTGAACTACTCCACACTGAAGACTTGTACGAAATGTGTGGAATGAAAAAGTTAGAAAGTACTGGTCAGTTTTATGAAGCTGATACGAGGTTTTATAGGCCAAAACTTCAAGGGTATCAGGTCGTACTGGACAATATGACACTCCATGAAGTTCCAGGGGTATGTGGTCGTACACGACACAACATGAAGTTCCAGGGGCATGTGGTCGTACACGACACAACATGAAGTTCCAGGGGTATGTGGTCGTACACGACACAACATGAAGTTCCAGGGGCATGTGGTCGTACACGACACAAAATGAAGTTCCAGGGGTATGTGGTCGTACACGACACTACATGAGGTTCCTGGGACATGTGGTTGTACGCGACAGTACATGAGGTTTCTAGGGTATGTGGTCGTACAGGACACTACATGAAGTTCCAGGGGTATGTGGTCGTACACGACACTACATGAAGTTCCTGAGGTATAAATGGTCGTACACGATACTACATGAAGTTTCTGAGGTATATATGGTCGTACACGATACTACATGAAGCTCCAGGGGTGTGGTCGTACACGATACTACATGAAGCTCCAGGGGTGTGGTTGTACACGACACTACATGAAATTCCAGGGTAATGTGGTCGTACACGACACAACATGACGTTCCTGGAGCATGTGGCCGAATACGACATTACATTGTTTCAGAAATATATGATCATGTACGACCCTACATGACATTTCAGGGTGGGTGGTCGTACGTGAAACATTGCATATCAGGGGGGGTATGTGGTCGTACAGGATACAACATTACATTTCAAGGGGTATATAGTCGTACACAGTACTGCGTTTCAAGGGTATCTGGTCGTACACGACACAGCTTTTCAGGGACATGTGGTCGTACACGACACAGCGTTTCAGGGGCATGTGGTCGTACACGACACTACATGAAGTTCCTGGGTATGTGGTTCTTACACGACACAACATAACGTATCAGGGGTATGTGGGTCGTACGCGACACAACATAACGTATCAGGGGTATGTGGGTCGTACGCGACACAACGTATCAGGGGTATGTAGGTCGTACGCGACACAACATAACATATCAGGGGTATGTGGGTCGTACGCGACACAACATAACATAACGTATCAGGGTATATATGGTCGTACGCGACACAACATAACGTATCAGGGTATATATGGTCGTACACGACACTGGTATGACTGGAAGATGATGGGTTTGTGGTGGTGGAATGATTAATATATTTACCCATATCGGTGTTAGGAGCCTTTTAGAAAGATGTCCTGTTAATTTGGAGTTTGAGGAGTGAGCATGGAGTTATTTTGTAGGTGTGGTTAAAATATTTGCTACAGTTGTTGACTTGGTTGTTTGGTTGGTGGTTTAGTGTTGTTAGGAAGGAGGTTCAGATGTTAGTTTGGTGGTTTAGTTCTGAGATGTTAAATTCTCTCGTTAATTTGGAGTTTGTGAGGTGACGAATGGTGTTTCAGTAGCTGTTTTGCAGTTGTGGTCAGATAATAGTTGGAGTCGTGGACTAGATGTTCGTATGTTAATTTGGAGGTGTTGGTTGTTGTGAAACGAAGTTCAACATGTTAGTATAGCGGTGTAGTTGTTAGTTTGGAGGTACGTTAGATAAGATATTCATCTCGGGTTTGTTAGCTTGGAGGATTATATGTTAAATTAGAGGTTAATTTTTTTTAATGGAGGTACAGGTGTTATTTTGGAGGCTCATTGGTTGGGTAGATTGTCGAATCAGATGTTAATATTGTAGTGGTTCTGTTGTTCTGTGGTTACACTGGAGGTTCACAGCTATATTGGAGGATCTAGTGTAAGATTGGAGGCTCAGATGTTGAATTGGAGGTCCACTTGTTACATTGGACGTTTTTGTTAGATTGGAGGACCTGACGTTATTTTGGCGGATCACATGTTAGATTGGAGGTTAAGATATTAGGTTGAGGGGTCAAATGTTACATTGGAGGCTCAGATATTAAAGTGGAGAGTCAAATGTTAGTTTGGAGGTGCACATGTTAGATTGGAGGGTCAAATGTTAAATTGGAGGCTCACATATTAGATTGGATATTCAGTTGACAAAATTAAGGCTTCATTTGAACATGTTAATTTGCAGGTTCAGGTGTTAGATTGAGATGGTGGGGGGGGGAGTTCTGATGTTAAATGTAAGTTCTAGTCTTTGGATTTGGAGTGAAGATGTTAAATTGGAGGCCCACTTGTTAATTTGGAGGACCAGATGTTAAATGATTGAAGTGTTCTTGGTTAGCAGCTCTCATAGAAATGTTAGTTTCGTCGTGTTGATGTTAATGGTTAGACTAGGGGGGTAAGGTAGGGTGGGAGGGGCCCACCCGGGAGGGGCCCACCCTCCTTCATTACGTATGCGCACGCATCTAGACGTCACACGGCTGCGTACGAACGCACAGACGGCGCACGCATGTAGGCAACTGCACGCACGCACGCACGCACGCAAAACCTCCTCCCCAACCCCACCCCCTTAACATATACGCGCACGCGAGTGATTGTATGCGAGGAGGTTGCGTACGCGCGGATGTGGATGTAACCAAACTAACGCACGCATGCACGCAAAGTATGGCACTGCTAACACGCACTCAGAGACGCATGTGTTCGCACGCACTCACTCACTCACTCACTCACTCACCCGCTCACTCGCTAGGGAATATGATTGAAGGTCGTGGTCCGATGTTGCACTGTGATCGGAGTGGTCGTGCCACGCGACGGGACGACCCCTTGAGCACGACGGTACGACCTCTTGAACACCTACGTACGACCCTTAGGTACGTTTGGGCTTTGGCTTGTGACCCTGACCCGTAACGGTTGGATGGAAGGTCACGGGGTCGTTATATACTCAAGAGTCGTACCGTCATGCTCAAGGGTCGTACCGTCGTGCTTCAAGGGTCGTACCGTTATGCTCAAAGGGGATCGTACCTTCGTGATCAAATTGGTCGTACCGTCGTGGTGCTTTAAGGGTCGTACCATCATGCTCAGGGAGGTCGTACCTTCGTGATGAATGGGTCGTACATTCGTGCTTGTAGGGAGGGGTCGTGCCGACCTACGCAAGTGGTCGTACGACCGCACTGCAGTCGTAATCTTCAGTGGTCCCAGTAGTGGCTCTGTGTTCAGCCATGGACTGCATAGAACCATTCTTCTGCATCTTGCATTTGTTCTCTCACACTGTTCTCTGTTCTCTCGCCAGTGGGTTGTGCTGCAGGGGTGTTATATAGTTCATTTCCTGACCGTTGTACACACGTGGTAGTTCGGGATGGCTGGTTGTTAAGAGTGTGGACATGTTGTGAGTGTGTGGGGCGTCTCTTAAAGGGTTTGAAGAACACTTTAAGGGCGTAGAAGCGTGGTGGTTTTTATGAGGCCTGGACGAGGATAAGGGGAGGTGAGGTGGGTGTATCTTCCCTCCCCCTCCTTTATAGTTGGGGGGGGACCCCCATGTTTCATGGTGGGGAGGGGGGTGTGGACAATCGTAATGGTTGTGTGTTGATGGTGACGTACCTGGTTTGGGTCCTTGTGATCGTAAACTGGTTGTGAATAGCTTTTGGATATGTTGTGAGGGAATTGTGATCTTTTTTTGTTTCTATTACGCCTATCTTTTTCTGGTATATATATTTTTATGGTATTCTTTCAACTGCTGGTTGTATGGTATTGAATTAGGTCGATGTGATATACGGGGGGCGACGTGGTGTCATTGGGCTGAAGGAACAGAGAAGAGGTCCAGGTGAGGATATTCCCTCAAAGGCCCAGTCCTCTGTTCTTAACGCTACCTCGCTATCGCGGGAAATAGCGAATAGTATAAAAATATATATATATATATATATATATATATATATATATATATATATATATATATATATATATATATATATATATATATATATGACCCCAAAGTTTGGTAGTTAGGGGGACCCTGACAATAAGAAAAATATTTCCATATCTCACAGAACTGGATAGCCTTGGGGGCAATGGAATATAGATCCAACTTTCTTTTGGAATAACTGGAGCATCTGGTAGTTCAGGGGGCTCTGAGAATGAGGGGATCTGAGTTTCCTTAAACGATTTCAGGGCCCGTTCCTCTCGGGGGCCCCTGAGGTCAGTTTTGGCCCCAAGGGGTCCCAGAAACTCCACACGTTACTGTCCAGCTAAGACATATGAGGTGCAATTAAGCATTGAGACAGCGTTATTATTATTATTATTATTATTATTATTATTATGATTATTATTATTATTATTATTATTATTATTATATAGTTACTATTATTATTTATTTATATATTCATTATCATTATTCATTCATGTATTTGTTATTATTTATTAATATTATTATTATTCTTATTATTATTATTATTATATTATAATTATTATTATTATTATATTATAATTATTATTATTATTATTTATTTATATATATATCATTATTTATTATTTATGTATTCTATTATTCATATATTTATTATTATTATTATTATTATTATTATTATTATTATTATTATTATTATTATTATTATTATTATTTCTACAACCTCGCATTATTGGTTAGGTAGTAATAGCAGTCATCATGCAGTGGGTAGTGGGGTTGTGGTTATTGCTGTGGTGTGTTGATGGATATTCCTGTGGTTATTTTGGTTATTGCAGCAGTGTGTTGTTGTTGTTGTTGTTGTTGTTGTTGTTGTTGACGACTGCAGTGATGTAACGCAGAAATTGTTATTTTTCTGTTATTTTTCAGCAGTTTATCTGTTTTTTTTTTCTTTTCCAATTATTTGAGCAGTGTTTCGGTCTGATATCAGAAGTTGTAGTTGTGGTTGTAGTGGTGTCGTATCGGTCCGAGACCTGCAGTGTTGTGTCTTAGGTGGATGAAGGAAGGGGGAGGGAGGTGGAGTGGGGGAGGGGTTGTATTAATGAAAGGAGGGAAGTGGAGGAGGGAGGTGGGGGAGGGAGGGAGGGAGGTGGAGTGGGGGAGGGGTTGTATTAATGAAAGGAGGGAAGTGGAGGAGGGAGGTGGAGGAGGGAGGTGGGGGAGGGAGGGAGGGAGGGCATACGTCAGTGGTGTGTGTGTGTGTGTGTGTGTATTGGTAATGCAGTTATTTATTCCATCATGTTTTTCTCCTTGGTTCTGCACGCGACGCCATTGGTCATATTGCGCAGTCAGTTGAGCATGTCACTGCACGCTCGCGCACGCGTCATTGCATGTAGTTGCGCATCCTGTGTTGTTGCACATGTCTATGCAAATTGTCATGGGAATTTTAGTAGGTTTTTTAATATATATATATATATATATATATATATATATATATATATATATATATATATATATATATATCCTATGAGTCCACGGGGAAGGTGAAACACGATAAGTTCCCAAGTGCACTTTCGTGTAATAATCACATCATCAGGGGACTTATCGTGTTTCATTTTCACCGTGGACTCATAGGAATATATATATATATATATATATATATATATATATATATATATATATATATATATATATATATATATATATTGGTAACAGCATAGTAAGGATTTTTTATGGTATTATTAATCCCATGATTTTATTTACTATACTTAAAGGGATTTTTTTTTTTAATGTTAAGGTGGGGGAGGGGGGGGGGAGGATTACTTATAGTTAAGAATTGGCGGTGAAGGATAGTGTAGGATTACTTCGGGATTTCTTTTGTCCTGTTCATGAAGGGAGATGTTTATAGTTGGGGATTACCAGGTTGGGGATTTGCTGTGGATTACTTCAGGTGGAGGACGTGGGAAGGATTACTTTATATATGTGGTAAGGAAATTACTGATGAATTCCCACGTAGTGAGGATCACCTGACGAGAGAGGTGCCAAGTGAGGAGTAATCAGCAAGGATTACTTCTCAGGATTACATGCAACGACGTTTTAAGGATTACATGGGGATTACATAGGAGAGTACTAGCCTTTTTAGTATTGGAAAGTGAGGATTAGCCAGTCAGGGTTCATGAGCCTCCCTCATGATCATACCGTCTTATGAGGACCAGTGTCACCTCACAGTACGGAAACATGAGGGATTTATTGAAGACCAGATATAATAAACCTCTTTTCTCGGGGGGGGGGGGGATTTCGTGCTAGGATTTATAGTGTAAATCCGCGATATTTTTTTTCCTTCAATTTGGATTTATTTGGATCTCAGGTTAGTGCAGGTTATAGCCCTGTGTTGATAGTGGATTTATCGGTGGATTAGTAGGATTTGTATTCTAGGATTTTACAGATGTGTGTATCAGTTGTGTTATCCAGGTGTGTGTGTGGGTGTGTGTGTGTGTGTGTGTGTGTGTGTGAGTGTGACTGGTTTGTTCAGTTGTGTGCCTGGTGTTCAGTTGTTCACTTGGTGTTCAGATGTTCACCTTGTGTTCGGATGTTCACCTGGTGTTCAGTTGTTCACCCGGTGTTCATTTGTTCACCTGGTGTTCAGATCTTCACCTGGTGTTCAGTTGTTCTCCTGGTGTTCAGTTGTTCACTTGGTGTTCAGTTGCTCACTTGGTGTTCAGATGTTCACCTGGTGTTCAGTTGTTCACCTGGTGTTCAGTTGTTCATCTGGTGTTCAGATGTTCACCTGGTGTTCAGTTGTTCACTTGGTGTTCAGTTGTTGACTTGGTGTTCAGATGTTTACGTGGTGTTCAGTTGTTCACCTGGTGTTCAGATGTTTACATGGTGTTCAGTTGTTCACCTGGTGTTCAGAGATGTTCACCTGATGATCAGTTGTTCACTTAGTGTTCAGTTGTTCACCTGGTGTTCAGAGATGTTTACCTGATGTTCAGTTGTTCACCTGGTGTTCAGATGTTTACATGGTGTTCAGTTGTTCACCTGGTGTTCAGAGATGTTCACCTGATGATCAGTTGTTCACTTGGTGTTCAGTTGTTCACCTGGTGTTCAGAGATATTTACCTGATGTTCAGTTGTTCACCTGGGGTCTTTTTAGTGTTCTAGTTATATTCTGTCATCGTGAGATGTTCAAGGTTACATTGGAAGTGACACGTAATGCGTAATGGTAACGCTAGTAGAGTAACATATTGTAGTGGTAACGCTAGTAGGGTAACTTATATAGTAGTGGTAACATTAGTAGGGTAACATATTGTAGTGGTAACGGTAGTAGGGTAACATATAGTAGGGGTAACGCTAGTAGGGTAACATATTGTACTGGTAACGCTAGTAGGGTAACTTATATAGTAGTGGTAACGCTAGTAGGGTAACATTGTAGTGGTAACGCTAGTAGGGTAACTTATATAGTAGTGGTAACGCTAGTAGGGTAACATATTATAGTGGTAACGCTAGTAGGGTAACTTATATAGTAGTGTTAACCCTAGTAGGATAACATATTGTAGTGGTAACGCTAGTAGGATAACATATAGTTGTGGTAACGCTAGTAGGGTAAAATATTGTAGTGGTAACGCTAGTAGGGTAACTTATATAGTAGTGGTAACGCTAGTAGGATAACATATTGCAGTGGTAACGCTAGTAGGGTAACATATAGTAGTGGTAACGCTAGTAGGGTAACTTATATAGTAGTTGCAACGATAGTAGGGTAACTTAGATGATAGTAGTGGTAACGGTAGTAGGGTAACTTTTATAGTACTGGTAACGATAGTAGGGTACCTTAGATGAAAGTAGTGGTAACCTGGTTTGAAACTTGGCCCTCTGGTGTCCCAAGATGGTAGCGCTCCCGTAAGAGGATCCAGTGAAAGGGGATTATAGAAGTGGTGGTGTTGGAAGCGTTTGCCGTAGTGGGTCTTACGAGGGGTTGGGTCAGTGTTGTTGTTGTGTGGTGGGGGTGCTCTACAAGGGCAGTAGGATGGGTGATTCTGTTGAGGTTGTAGTATTGTAGTGGGTGTATGACTCATGGATCTCAGGAGCTTCATTGAGGTTGTTATTGTAGTGGGATTATACTTTAGGGATCTTAGGGACTCAGTTGATGTGGTTATTGTAGTGGATGTATACCTCAGTGATCGTAGGAGGCTTTGTTAAGGTGGTTATTGTAGTGGATGTACACCTCATGTATCTAAGGGATTTTGATGTTGTAGTTATTGGAGTGGATGTTTACGTCATGGATGTTAGAGACTCTCTTGAGGTGCTTATTGTAGTGGGTGTATACCTCGTGGGTCTTCAGGACTCTTCTGAAGTTATTATTGTAGTGGATTCATTACGTCATTGATCAGAAGGACTCTGTTGAGATGGCTACTGTGGTAATTGTAGACCTTATGGATCCTTGGGGTATTGCTGTGGGGGGTGGGGGTAAGAAGAGTCTGGGGCTCTGTGTGAGGGCGTTATTGTAGTGGGGCATCCGAGGTGGAAATTGGATCTATGAAGGTATGGCTGCGCGATGACCACCTCTTTCCGAAGTGGTCATCGCAGTGGTGGGCACTACGCCATAGGTTTCGTCGGCTCAGTCGAGGTGGTGATTGTAGTGGTGGTCGTATACTTTTGTGTGATTGTAGTGGAGATATACTTGATGGGGTTGTGGGCTCTGCGGTGTTATTGCTGTTGGCATAAACGTTATTGCAAGTGTAACTACTGCAAGATATGTTGTGAATGTCATTCTATATATATATATATATATATATATATATATATATATATATATATATATATATATATATATATATATATATCATACGTCACCGGGTGCGTGGGATTTAAGTGAGGGAGGTTGAGGAGTGGGCGTGGCTGAGCGGAGCCTCCTCTCCCGCCCACAGGTGAAGCCCCAGCCCATGAGTCCCACCCACTACCAGCAGCCGCCCACGCCCGACCACCCCCCGCCCTCGGCGCGCCAGGCCCAGATCTCCATCCACGCCAAAATCCAGAGTGTCTCCCGCCCACCCGTGAGTACCACCCCAACACAGCAGCACTCCTACCTACTTACCTACCTACCTACCTACCTACTTACCCACCTCCCTACATACCTACCTAAGTACTTACCTACCCACTACCTACTTACCTACCTACCTACCTACCTACCTACCTACTTACCCACCTCCCTACATGCCTACCTAAGTACTTACCTACCCACTTGCTTACCTACGTACTTATTTACCTACCTACCCACCCACCTCCCTACCTACCTACCTACCTACCTACCTACTTACCCACTTACCTACCTACCTATCTACCTACCTACCTACCTACTTACCTACCTCCTAAATACCTACCTAAGTACTTACCTACCCACTTGCTTACCTACGTACTTATTTACCTACCTACCCACCCACCTACCTACCTACCTACCTACCTACCTACCTACCTACCTACCTACCTACCTACCTACCTACCTACCTACCTTACCTACCTACCTACCCACACGACATTGTCTGTGCGATGCTAACTTGCTCAACGCAAACCCTGTCTGTATAACACTCCTTTATACGCCCTGTTGTCCGTACCACGCTCCCTCTATATACGCATTCTGCCTATACAGCGCTCCCTCTTTATACGCGGCTCCCCATACGCGCTACCGTCTGTACGCCTCCCCTGTACACGATTCTACCCCGCACGGCTTTCTGTGCACGCCTTCGTCCCTGTAACGCCCCTTCCTCTGCACGCCTCTCCTCACGTAGTGTACTTTGCACGTGTTTCTCTGTGTGCGTATGTACGCCCGTGGCATAGCGGAAATAACGCACACGACATGACAAGATGAATAACGGCTCTTGTGTTGCTCAGATGACGGGTAATAACGCGAGCTGGTGGGTAAGGAATGGATGACGGTAGGTTATATATATATATATATATATATATATATATATATATATATATATATATATATATATATATATATATCATTTTTTTTTCTTTTTTGCTCACAGGTCTTGTGTGTGTGTAGCACCTGCCCTCACGGGTCACATATGTAGTGGACGGGGGGGAGGGAACTTTCCACTCGTGGGGCCCCTCCCTCCCTTGTACACCCCCTTCCGTCACATTCCCTCCCTTCCGTCACATTCCCTCCCTTCCGTCACATTCCCCCCCTTCCGTCACATTCCCCCCCTTCCGTCACATTCCCTCCCTTCCGTCACATTCCCTCCCTTCCGTCACATTCCCTCCCTTCCGTCACATTCCCCCCTTCCGTCACATTCCCTCCCTTCCGTCACATTCCCTCCCTTCCGTCACATTCCCTCCCTTCCGTCACATTCCCTCCCTTCCGTCACATAGTTAGTGAAATGATGTCGTCAGCATTAACCATGTCCTCACTCATGCTCTTCCAGTCGTCCTCCACACACACACCCTAAACCATCCTTCCTCACATGTTTTAACAAGTTTCTCACTTAGTTCCATCTCATGGCTTCTGGTTGGTGTACCTGAGGGCCAAATTACAAGCACACACACACACACACACACACACACACACACACACACACACACACACACACACAGAGGGGCCCGCAACCTGTGCCATTAACGGCACCCCGAGCCTAGGGCTGTCATAGTTAAGAGCCTCTTTTAAGACCTTCAATTGTTGTGATCAGGTCACACCCCCCCTAACTCTTCTCTCTTCCAAAATGGGCATGTTTAAAGCCAGGAGCATTTACCCTGTATATCACCTCTCCTGGTTATGGCACTATCTTTATTGCCCTCTTTATTGTTAAGTTTTGGTCTTATGTACGATGTGAACTTGGGACGTGTGTGTGTGTGTGCGTGTGTGTGTGTGTGTGTGTGTGTGTGTGTGTGTGTGTGTGTGTCCCAACGATAAATGAATTATCAGATTATTTACTGTATGTGTTGCAAAGCAACTTAGTGGGTGAGAGATGATCAATATTTTAAAATCTTCCTCAGATCTGATTGGTCTATTGGTGACTTAAGTTAGTTTTCATGTAACCTTAGACGGTTACAGGGAAAGAAAAAAGAACAAAAGAACAAATTAAGGTTCTTGTGTTCATTCACCACTTTGGGGCACCGACGGTACGACCCGTGACCTCAGACATACGACCTTTGACCACGACGCTACGATCCGTGGCTGTGGCAGCCCAGTTCATGAGACAGGTCAAAAAAAGGACCAGGTCATATTCATTATACCAAGGGGTCGTCGTACCGCCCTGGTCAGAGGTCATTCCGTCGTATTCAGGAGGGTCGTACCTTTTGCGTTGAGGGAGGTCGTGCTGAAGGGTCGTCTCGTCGTCGTCTTCAAGGTCAGGACGACCCCCCCAACAACCATGGTCATAAAAAGGAGTGTCATCACCAAGGCCAGAACGACCTAACAGGGGTCAAGGTTACGTCCAGCCAAGGTCACGACGACCCAGAGTTAAGGTCGGGGCGATGACCCACCACCCACATCAGGTCGTCCCTCCACCACTAAGGTCAGGTCGACCCCCTCCCCCCCCCCTCCTCCAGTCAGCCAAGGAGAGGGACTTGTCCACAGAAACACACATCCCGAGTTGACCTGGTGCCCCCCCCCCCTTCCCTTCCTCACTACCATACAGTAATGGAAGTACAGGTGACATCACCAGGATACAGGTGACATCACCAGGATACAGGTGACATCACCAGGATACAGGTGACATCATCAGGATACAGGTGACATCACCAGGATACAGGAATACAGGTGACATCACCAGGATACAGGAGTACAGGTAACATCACCAGGATACAGGTGACATCACCAGGATACAGGAGTACAGGTAACATCACCAGGATACAGGTGACATCACCAGGATACAGGTGACATCACCAGGATACAGGAGTACAGGTGACATCACCAGGATACAGGTGACTTCACCAGGATACAGGAGTACAGGTGACATCACCAGGATACAGGAATACAGGTGACATCACCAGGATACAGGAGTACAGGTGATATCACCAGGATACAGGAATACAGGTAACATCACCAGGATACAGGTGACATCACCAGGATACAGGAGTACAGGTGACATCACCAGGATACAGGTGACTTCACCAGGATACAGGAGTACAGGTGACATCACCAGGATACAGGAATACAGGTGACATCACCAGGATACAGGAGTACAGGTGACATCACCAGGATACAGGTAACTTCACCAGGATACAGGAGTACAGGTGACATCACCAGGATACAGGAGTACAGGTGACATCACCAGGATACAGGAGTACAGGTGACATCACCAGGATACAGGTGACTTCACCAGGATACAGGAGTACAGGTGACATCACCAGGATACAGAAGACTTCACCAGGATACAGGAGTACAGGTGACATCACCAGGATACAGGAATACAGGTGACATCACCAGGATACAGGTGACTTCACCAGGATACAGGAGTACAAGTGACATCACCAGGATACAGGTGACATCACCAGGAGTACAGGTGACATCATACAGGAGTACAATGTGACATCACCATGACACAGTTAACCAGGACCAGTCCCATACGTGTCCTCATAGTCTTCTACCAAGTCGTCTATCGATAGATTGTGTGTGTGGGAAGCCCGACGTGCGCAGGGTCGCCCCCCCCCACACACTTACCCTCTGAAACCCTGGGCGGGCCCTGCGTCAGTAGAGGAGGGGCTCAACATGAAGACGTTCAACGACCAAAGATAGAATTGGTTACGCATTTGAAAATGAGAAGGATAAACATCTATTTATTTATTTTCATCATTCATTTATTTATCTATTCATTTATTTATGTATTTACAGCGTTTTGTTGACTGGATTAATACGCCCGCAGGCCAGACTTCAGCCCCGGCCGATTTCTGAATTTCAGGAGCGGGTCTGAAGTTTTTTTTTGCCTCGTCTGTGTCGTAACCCGGGACCCGAAAGGTCTGACTGACTGATGACCTGACCCCTGACCCCGCCAGAGACAGATGACCTGACCTCATGGACGCTGGGGAGCAGGTGAGGGAAACACACACACACCCACACTGTGTGGACAGACTTCCTCAAGAACTGAAAATATTGACAGTCGACTGTGCTCTCTCTCTCTCTCTCTCTCTCTCTCTCTCTCTCTCTCTCTCTCTCTCTCGCCTCTGGTCATCTGTAGTGAAGGTAGGAAGGAAGGAAGGAAGTGCTACTTGGTTAACTACCTGCGGTAACGAGTGGCCATAATGAGCGAGTATTATGCAGATGAGCCGCCCCAACTTGGAGAAGGGGGGTGGGGGAGGAGGAGTGGGGGAGGAGGGGGGGGGGAGAGCAAGAACTCATGGCAGGCAGGCAGGCGCGCGCGCGCGTGTGCGTAGCTGCGTCTTCTTCCTGGTGTGCGTTCCCAGCAGACTCAGCCATGACGGCCCGCCGACCTGGATGGTGGCGCTCTACCACGTCGTCAGCAGCGTCGTCTGGGTTTTTGCCTCCAACTACTGGTCAAGTTGACCACCTGTGTGTGTGTGTGTGTGTGTGTGTGTGTGTGTGTGGGTGTGTGTGTGTGGGTGGGTGTGTGTATGGGCGGATGTGTGTGTGTGTGTGTGTGTGTGGGTGGGTGGGTGTGTGTGTGTGAGTGGGTGTCGGTGTGGGTGTGGGCGGGTGTGTGTGTGTGTGTGTGTGTGTGTGTGTGTGTGTGTGTCCAGGGGTGGAGGGAGTCGGAGCCATTAGCTTGTAAGGCGTCCCGCTCCCTCGCTCCCTCACCTCCCTCTTTAGTGTTGGTGCCGCTGATGTGTTGGGGAGGTGGGGGTCGCAGCTGGTGGTGGTGGTGGTGGGGCTCTTGCTACTGGGTGGTGGAGGGTAATTGCCTGCAGGTGGCTGTGGTGGTCGCTACTGGATTTCTGCTCCACCATTACCCACATTATTATTATTATTATTATTATTATTATTATTATTATTATTATTATTATTATTATTCATCTTAATATTCTTCTTCTTCTTCTTCTTCTTCTCCTTCTTCTTCTTTCTTCTTCTTCTTCTTCTTCTTCTTCTTCTTCTTCTCCTCCTCTCTCCTCCTCCTCCTCCTCCTCCTCCTCCTCCTTCTACCTCCTCCTCCTCCTCCTCCTCCTCCTCTCCTCTCTCGTATATATTTCTTCACAGTATGATAGATAATCTTCCAGTATGATAGATAATCCTCCAGTATGATAGATAATCCTCCAGTATGATAGATAATCCTCCAGTATGTAGATAATCCTCCAGTATGGTAGATAATCCCTCCAGTATGGTAGATAATCCTCCAGTATGATAGATAATCCTCCAGTATGGTAGATAATCCTCCTGTATCTGGTAGATAATCCTCCAGTATGTTAGATAATCCTCCAGTATGGATAGATAATCCTCCAGTATGATAGATTAATCCTCCAGTATGGTAGATAATCCTCCAGTATGGTAGTTAATCCTCCAGTATGGTAGATAATCCTCCAGTATGGTAGATAATCCTCCAGTATGATAGATAATCCTCCAGTATGGTAGATAATCCTCCAGTATGGTAGATAATCCTCCAGTATGGTAGATAATCCTCCAGTATGATAGATAATCCTCCAGTATGGTAGATAATCCTCCAGTATGGTAGATAATCCTCCAGTATGGTAGATAATCCTCCAGTATGGTAGATAATCCTCCAGTATGATAGATAATCCTCCAGTATGGTAGATAATCCTCCAGTATGGTAGATAATCCTCCAGTATGGTAGATAATCCTCCAGTATGGTAGATAATCCTCCAGTATGATAGATAATCCTCCAGTATGGTAGATAATCCTCCAGTATGGTAGATAATCCTCCAGTATGGTAGATAATCCTCCAGTATGATAGATAATCCTCCAGTATGGTAGATAATCCTCCAGTATGATAGATAATCCTCCAGTATGGTAGATAATCCTCCAGTATGTAGATAATCCTCCAGTATGGTAGATAATCCTCCAGTATGGTAGATAATCCTCCAGTATGGTAGATAATCCTCCAGTATGGTAGATAATCCTCCAGTATGGTAGATAATCCTCCAGTATGGTAGATAATCCTCCAGTATGATAGATAATCCTCCAGTATGATAGATAATCCTCCAGTATGATAGATAATCCTCCAGTATGGTAGATAATCCTCCAGTATGGTAGATAATCATCCAGTATGATAGATAATCCTCCAGTATGGTAGATAATCCTCCAGTATGGTAGATAATCCTCCAGTATGGTAGATAATCATCCAGTATGATAGATAATCCTCCAGTATGATAGATAATCCTCCAGTATGATAGATAATCCTCCAGTATGATAGATAATCATCCAGTATGATAGATAATCCTCCAGTATGATAGATAATCCTCCAGTATGGTAGATAATCCTCCAGTATGGTAATCATCCAGTATGATAGATAATCCTCCAGTATGGTAGATAATCCTCCATACCTCTGAGGGGACGAGTGACCTCCCCTCTGGGGTGATGTCCCTGGGCCCCCAGAGGGGCAAAGACCTGTCTCACCCCTCCCTTCCTTCCTTTCGTCCATCGCTGTACTGTACTGTACCCACTGTACGGCCCTGTATTGCTCTAGCCACTGTATCCTTTATGAAACCCTCGCTGTGAGTAAACATGCTTCGTCTCTATGTATTCAGACGAACGAAGATTTGTAGAGATTTCGGAAATTGATACATATTTATTTTTTAGAGTTTTATGATTATTAATATTTTGTCTAAGGACGTAAGTACATTTGAGTACGTGGTTATGTAGGGGTTGTGGGGATGCGTTAGTGCATGTGAGCACGTGTAAGCACGTGGTTGTATGAGTACATATTAGTACATGTGAATGTATATTGGCACGTAAGTACATATGAGTACGTGAATTCATGTGAGCACGTGATATGAGTACGTGAGGACACGTGAATGAATACGTATACCCTAGTGGGTATGAGTCCTGAATTCGTTTGCGTACATATGAATGAGTTCGTGAGCACCTGCGAGAGCACATGAGTACGTGAGTACACACGAGTACACACGAGTACTTGGGCACGTGGCAGGCAGCACGTCCGTACGGAGAAGAACACGGCCACGATAAGGGACTGTTATCTCTGGCAGGGTTGTCTCCACTGATAAGAATTGTCTACACTCCTGTTTGGGCAATGTAAACAACGCCGGGGGGGAGGGGGGTGGGAGGTTGGAGGAAGGGGGGTGGGTGGCCCCGTGGTACACCGCCTCACGTGACGTAATTTGTGGCTTGGGTGGTGGGGGGGGGGGCAGGTGAGGTCATTGTTTATGTGTCTGTTAACACACATACATTAGGATCAATGTCTGTACATTTCAGTGTCTCTGTACATTTCAATGTCTCTGTACATTTCGATGTCTCTGTACATTTCAATATCTCTGTACATTTCAATGTCTCTGTACATTTTAATGTCTCTGTACATTTCAATGTCTCTGTACATTTCAATGTCTCTGTACATTTCAATGTCTGGACATTTCAATGTCTCTGTACATTTTAATGTCTGTACATTTCAATGTCTCTGTACATTTCAATGTCTCTGTACATTTCAATGTCTCTGTACATTTCAATGTCTGTACATTTCAATGTCTGTACATTTCAATGTCTGTACATTTCAATGTCTGTAAATTTCAATGTCTGTACATTTCAAAATCTGTACATTTCAATGTCTCTGTACATTCAGACATATCAAAGACTTTTGGCTAATCCTTTGAGTGTATTCAGGCATATAAAGACATATTGTAGACAGATACAGACTTGAGGGTAATCCCCTGTGTCTATTTTGACATATAAAGACATAAGGCTCCTTTTCTATGTATATTGTGGACATGATAGACTTTTAAAGCAAGCTGTGTGCGCACCACGAGCCCAAATTTTAAGCACTAGGCAACTGAATGCTCAACTTAGACAAATATTTTTGTAAAAAAAACATTTTTGGGTTTTGTTTACAGTTCACAGACTTTTGTTACAAGGAAGAAATTTAAAGGAATTATTTTTTTTCATGAGAATCATTAGTCTGTGTGTGTGTGTGTGTGTGTGTGTGTGTGTGTGTGTATGTATGTGTGTTTATGTGTGTGTGTGTGTGTGTGTGTGTGTGTGAAATGTGATGGATTGCTTCATGTAATCTGGCTTTTGCGTAAAGTCCTTGGCTTTTTTAATAATGAGTAGAAAATGTATTGTTATGTGTTGTTAGAAGCGAAAAAAAAGTATTTATTTTATACATGTTTTAGAAATAATGTAACTCTTTTATATTCATGTTATAACATAGAAAAAAAAAAAACGATACGGCTTTCTGTTGTGTACGAAGCACAGATAACGTGAGGAGTTTGTTTACGTTATAGAAAACGGGATATGAGGCTGGTCCTTCTTGAGAACGGGCGAGACCTGGGGGGGACTGATGTATCCACCGCATTCCCTCCTACTGAATCGTCAGGGTTTGAGGGTCATTGTGGCATGGCTGGTTTAACCTGAGTTCAGCGTTGATTGCAACAATTAATTACAGGGAGAAGAGTTTATCTTGTGTTCATGTGGGGAGGTTTAGGAAGGTTAGAGTGCGAACATAAAGATGGTGACAAGATGTGTAGGGATGGGCATATTGACCCTTGTGGGAGGGTAGGAGTAAACCCCCCCTCCCCATCTCTCGTTACCCCAAACACACACACACACACACACACACGAGTCAGCGATGGGTAATTTTCTATATATCACGCTTCTCACACTCCAGGCCATACTCTAACCTAGCCCAACCTAACCTAACCTAACCTAACCTAGCCCAACCTAACCTAACCTAACCTAGCCCAACCTATCCTAACCTAATCTAACCTAGCCCAAACTTAACCTAACCTAACCTAACCAAGCCCAACGCAACCTGACCTAGCCCAACCTAACCTAACCTAACCCAACCGAACCCCACCTAACCTAGCCCAAACCTAACCTAGCCCAGGCCAACCTAACCCAACCTAACCTAACCCAACTTTCCAGATTAGCCAATCGGAGATGAGTGATTTAAGAGGGTTGCAGTGTGATTGGTAGCCCAGAGGGAGGAGGGAGGAGGAGGAGGAGGAGGAGGAGCAGGGATGGTGTTTATGTGGGATAATTTGATTTGTTAGTTTTTGAAAAGATATATTATTGTGGTGCCACATGTAAATATAGCAGGTCAGTGGTGGTATGAGTGAAGGGTATGTGGTTAGTGGGTACGTGGAGGCACTGGGGACAATACATAATTTTTCTTTTTTTTTTTTCTCCATTCATTCTCGCCATTCCCGCAGTGGGCGAGGTAGCGTCAAGAACAGATGACGGAGCCTCAAAGGGTAAAACTCCTCACTTGCCATCTTACTCTGTTCCTTCTTTTTGGAAAGTAATACAGGAGGGGAGGATTTCCAGCCCCCCCCCCCCCCCGCTCCCTCCCCTTTTAGTCGCCTTGTACGACACGCAGGGAATACGTGGCAAGTATTCTTTCTCCCTTATCCCCAGCGATAAATGCATTATAATAATGATAATAATGATAATGATAATGAAAGGTTTTTTGTATTGAGGCAGACGCTTGGCTGAAAGTACACATTTGCGATACTACAGAACTAGGAAACCATGATGGTAACGAGTCATTTGACCATTCAGCTGTTTGTGTTGTAGGTGGAGACGTTACATATGTACTTCAAGTGTACATACGTAGCCCAGGACGTGGCTGAGTGTGGAGGTGGAGACGTTACATATGTACTTCACGTGTACATATGTAGCTCAGGACTTGGCTGAGTGTGGAGGTGGAGACGTTACATATGTACTTCACGTGTACATATGTAGCTCAGGACTTGGCTGGAGGTGGAGGTGGAGACGTTACATATGTACTTCACGTGTACATATGTAGCTGAGGACGTGGTTGAGTGTGGAGGTGGAGACGTTACATATGTACTTCACGTGTACATATGTAGCTCAGGACTTGGCTGGAGGTGGAGGTGGAGACGCTACATATGTACTTCACGTGTACATATGTAGCTGAGGACGTGGCTGAGTGTGGAGGCAACAGCAGGTTGGCCTGGGCGAATATTACTTAAGATAGTGACTGTAAGTCCTCCACACTGGTGGCCTGCGGGGGTCTGAAATGGCTGGTTGGAAGAAGTTCCATTATGTATTGTGTGTGTGGGGGTGGAGGGTGTGTATGTATTGTGTGTGTGTGTGTGTGTGTGTGTGTGTGTGTGTGTGTGTGTGTGTGCTCAGAATCTCTGGTCCTCCCTCCTCCACTCGACCAACATCAATTGTTGATGTTGGCGTGAGTCACACACACACTGGGTAATCCCCAGTCGTCCCCGACACACACACACACACACACACACACACACACACACACACACACACACACACACACACACACACACACACATCCTGGCCCCTAGTGTTGCACTGTGGGCAGTAAGTAGCTGGGTAAGGTTGTCTCCCTTCCCCGCTGCTGCTGCTGCTACACTCTTTGCTGTCTGTTAAAGCGTAAACACATTGGTGGTCCCCAGCTGGTCTTCTTGTGACTTTCAGTGTAAACAGTGGGCACCTGTTGGTCTGTGGGACGTCATTGTAAACAGTGTTCCACTGTTGGTCATTGTAAACAACGACCCCCCCTCCCCCGGCCCTCCACACCCCCCCCTAGGCCGCTTGTGTCTGGTGTTGTGATGGTCGGTAAAGTGTAAACAAGAACCTTACGAACTGTGTGACCTGAGGAAGTGTAGACAAGTCTCCCTTGCAGGCCTGCTTGATGTCAGCAAATGCAAACAAGGTTCCCCTGCTGGCCTGCGTGACAACAGTAAGTGTAAACAAGACCTCTGTGTCTAGTATTATCATAGTGAATGTAAACAAAGTTCTCCTCCTGGCCTGTTTGACATCAACAAGTGTAAACTATGCTCACCTGTGAAGTACTCAAGTGTAAACAAGGTTCCCGTGGCGTGTGCGACGTCTTCATGTATAAACAAGACTCACTTGCTGACCTGTGTGACGTCAGGAAGTGTAAACAACTCTTCCATGGCTCGTGTGACGTCACGGCCACGCCGGAAATGGACTTAATTAATTTCAGACGTTGCCTAAGACTGTGGGTGGGGGAGGGAGGGGGATGATGATGATGATGATGATGGAGGAGGTAGGGAGTGGGGGGATGTGAACCATCATGTGAGAGGGATGAGGGTGTGGGGGTGGGGGAGGGAAAGTGTACATGGAAGGGAGGACAGTACATGGGAAGGCCTGATACCACAAGACCTGATGGTCTATGACCAGGTCATCTGTTGGAGGCAAGCGGTATGTCTTAGCTCCTATTGTGTATAGATGGAGACAGGATAGTACAGCAGAAGGCTCCTCCCTCACCCACCACTATAGATGGAGACAGGATAGTACAGCAGAAGGCTCCTCCCTCACCCACCACTATAGATGGAGACAGGATAGTACAGCAGAAGGCTCCTCCCTCACCCACCACTATAGATGGAGACAGGATAGGAGAGAGAGTGAGATAGATAGATGGAGAGAGAGAGAGAGAGAGAGAGAGAGAGAGAGAGAGAGAGAGAGAGAGAGAGAGAGAGAGAGGAGGGCAGGGCTCGAGCCGTGTATTTACCTTACACAACAGCGGATGCGCTGATCTGCCCAGGAGGAGGAGGAGTGGGTGTAGCAGGAGGATTGTGTGTTGTGGCGCCCTTGTCCTTGATCCTCTTGTCACTCACAACCCGGAAGTAACGCACTTGATGCGTAGATCACAACCCCCCCCCTCCCCAACCTCCTCCTCCTCCTCCTCCTCCTGTATTATCATCTTACCAAACGCCACTAGACCAGAACCCCCGCCTTGCGGTAGCGCACTCAACAACAAAAACAACCCAGTCCCGTCCTCCTCCTCCTCCTCCTACTCCTCCTCCTCCTCCTCCTCCACCTCCTCCTCCTCCTCCTCCTCCTCCTCCTCCTCCCACCCATCCTCCGCCCCCCCCCCCCCCCACTACAGCACGCACCTGTTTACCCTTCTGTCCTCGTTAAATGAGGGAAGGTTGTGGGTGGGTTAGGGGGAAGGGTTCTCTCTCTCTCTCTCTCTCTCTCTCTCTCTCTCTCTCTCTCTCTCTCTCTCTCTCTCTCTCTCTCTCTCTCTCTCACTCACTCACTCACTCACCACCACCAGCAGTAGCGCCATATATGATGTGGCACATTATGCGGTGTAGACCATTGCCCTGCAGCCACTGCGCGGGGGGGTGGGGGGGAGGGGAGGGAGGGGAACCTGTCTTTTAGCTGTGTCCGCCGCACCCCCCCTCCCCCCCCACATCTGAGTCACCTGGCGTAGGTGTGTGTGTGTGTGTGCGGTGAGTCACAGGGGTTGAGTGTAATGGGTAATGATGGGTATGTGGGTTGTTGAGTCACGTATGGATGGGTATAGTAAGGAGTGTTGTGTCAGGTGTGTGTGTGTGTGTGTGTGTGTGTGTGTGTGTGTGTATGTGTGTGTGTGTGTGTGTGTGTGTGTGTGTGTGTGTGCAGATAAACGTTATCATCTATTATCATCACAACCATCTTCAGCCCAGAAGGACCCTTGACACCACACTCCCCTCCACCAGGTTGTAGCTGGTTGTAGTATCCGTAAGACCCATTGCTTCCTCGCCGGATGTATTTTGACTTGTATTAGACGCACTCTTGTTGTATTTTCGCGTATCTACAACACCCTGGCCCTTATCGTAGCCTCGATGGAACGCGATTAAAATGATTGGCTGTGAGATGTTGTATAGGTAAGGAGAGAGTTGAGGCGAGGTAATGATAAGACCAGATAAACGCCACAAGCAGTCACTGCTTTGACGTGCGCAGGGGGCGCTCAGTGTGGGTGGCGCGGTGCTGGCGTGTGCCTCGGTGTGTTTGTCTGTGCCTGGAGGACAGAGGATGGCAACTGTAGCGTCATAGCAGGCAACCATGGCAAGTGGGCGGTCATAGCGGGCAACCATGGCAAGTGTAAGGTCATAGCAGGCAACCATGGCAAGTGTGAGGTCATAGCAGGCAACCATGGCAAGTGTGCGGTCATAGCGGGCAACCATGGCAAGTGTGCGGTCGTAGCGGGCAACCATGGCAAGTGAGCGGTCATAGCGGGCAACCATGGCAAGTGTAAGGTCATAGCAGGCAACCATAGCAAGTGAGCGGTCATAGCGGGCAACCATGGCAAGTGTAAGGTCATAGCGGGCAACCATGGCAAGTGTGCGGTCGTAGCGGGCAACCATGGCAAGTGTAAGGTCATAGCAGGCAACCATGGCAAGTGTGCGGTCGTAGCGGGCAACCATGGCAAGTGTAAGGTCATAGCGGGCAACCATGGCAAGTGTGCGGTCATAGCGGGCAACCATGGCAAGTGTGCGGTCATAGCGGGCAACCATGGCAATTAGTGTTTGGGCATTAAGGATGGGATGGGTCGTACGGTCGTGCTCAAGGGTCGTACCGTCGTGCTCAAGGGTAACGTACCGTCGTGCTCAAGGGTCGTACCGTCGTGCTCAAGGGTCGTACCGTCGTGCTCAAGGGTCGTACCGCCGTGCTCAAGAGTAATTTACCGTCGTGCTCAAGGGTCGTACCGTCGTGCTCAAGGGTCGTACCGTTGTGCTCAAGGGTAACGTACCGTCGTGCTCAAGGGTCGTGCCGTCGTGCTCAAGGATCGTACCATCTTACTCAAGTATTTTAAGAAACAAAAGATATATCATTATATGTACGTTCTCTACACATACTGCCACCACTGTCATATGTATCCGCATTTTGAGATGATGAAGAAGTGCCACTTGTATTGATGCTCAGGTAATTCCTATAAGACAAATATAGGACTATATATGCAGACGAAGGTGTATAGACTCTATACATGGCGTTCTGTCTATACGAGGTGAGGTTATACGTCTATTGAGGACCGCGAGGTAGATATAGAAAAAATATAGGTATATAGAAAATTCTTGATTATGTTCCGTTTTGCATTGAATATAGCGAATGAAAAAAAGGGGCGACGAAGATATTGAAACGAAAATTACATTGACTGATCATAAATCATAGATTATATATTGTGTCTCGTCCGCCATGGTATGAATTGCGGGGTGTGGGGAGCTTTGTATGATGGGGGTGAATGGCTCCCCTTCCTTGTGGGGTGCTTAAGGAGTCGGGGGAGGGGGATGTGTGTGTGTGTGTGTGTGTGTGTGTGTGTGTGTGTGTGTGTGTGTGTGTGTGTGTGGAACGGTCTGTCGTAAAAGGACACACAGACGTGACTTATGTTATCATATGTCCATACGTCTGACAAAACTGAGGGTGTTATCTGTAAGAATGTTGATAAGGCTGCGTAAGACACACACACACACACACACGCACACACACACGGGGGGGGGGGGGGAGCTATAAATACGTGGAGTGGGGACTAGCTGGTGAGCATAGTAGCAGCAAGGAGAACAGTTTTTGTGTCGTGTGAGCCAAGCGAACGGAAGATAGATGATTGTGTGTGTGTGTGTGTGTGTGTGTGTGTGTGTGTGTGTGTGTGTGTGAGAGAGAGAGAGAGAGAGAGAGAGAGAGAGAGAGAGAGAGAGAGAGAGAGAGAGCTGGGTCTCCAAGTCTGTCTTCCTATGGACGTGTTGGTGTTGGGGGGGCGACGCTGTGAGGAGGAGGCGGGGGGGGGGGGTACCCAAGCCTTGATGGGTAGGGGGTTTCGTGTCCGTCCGTCCCCCCCCCCCCACGTCCTCATCTCCCCCCTCCCCCTAACGTATACCTCCCCCCTCCCCTCCCATGTACCCCCCCGTGGCCTAGCCTGGCTGGTCGACCGGGTGGCTGGTCGAGGGCACCACTTAGGTACCCCAGTGCTTACCACCACTCAGTTGGTCGCTGTTTGGCAGCGAGGTCGGTGTGGTGGTGTTGGTGCCCCAGGGCCAGAGGTGAAGCGGCCACAGCCCCTCGCGCGTTCTGTGTCTGTCTGTGTCTGTCTGTGTTTGGGGGCACTGGCTCTGTTGGCCCCCTCCTCCGAGCCTATATATCGCCCCGTAGTGCCATATGGACCCAAAGCTGTTGGTGTGTTATAGTGTGTGCCAAGAGAGAGAGAGACAGAGGGGGGGACGACATACAGTGCTTTACCTGGACTGTATATAGTGGGCAGGGGGAACTTGGATGTGTATCACCTCGAACTGACGTGGTTTTTTTTATGTCGTGAACTGTGCCATCCCCCAGCAGTGTCAGAATTACGGTGATCAGTGGCTGGGAACCACGCCTAGTGGGTGGATCTGTCTCTCCTCCCTGCTCCCCAGGGGTGTGGGGCCATAGAGTGCCATACGCATACGGTGCCAGGGGTGACATACTGGTGGAACTGCCTCGTAGATACAGTGGTGCCACTGAACACCACACACACACACACATACGCACACACCAAACCAGCCACAGTTTTAAGACATCCCGCGCCTCCTCACCTTAGCTTCCTAACACAAGATAATCCTTGTGGTGGTTTCTGTGGGGCGTTGTTGTTCTCTTCCCCCCCACCACCCTTTGCTGGTCTCTCGTGGCGCACCCCCGTGGTTTCTAAAGTGAAATGTGCGCGCTCTCTGAAAGTAGAGAACGTGTAGCGTAATAATTTGACACGTGTTTGTGTGTGTGTGTGTGTTTAACTTATGCTATGGATTGAGAGAAAGAGAGACAGAGAGAGAGAAAGAGGAAGATCTCTCCTGGCTTATAGAAGGTAAGATTTCATTTTTTTAAAGTTTTCTGTGTGTGTGTGTGTGTGTGTGTGTGTGTTGTGTGTTGGACGTGGTGTCGGAGAGTATATTAAACGACAGTGATTGTTACGACCCATTGAACACGATGGTACACGACCCTTTTGAGCACGACGGGTGTACGACTCAATGAACACGACTTTACGACCCGTTGAGTACGACGGTCGTGGCCGCGTGGAAGACGTCGTGCCGTCGTGGTGCTCAAGGGCGCGTACCGTCGTGCCCCACGCGCGCAGTGGGTGGGGCAAGGGAGAGGACAGTAACAGCAGCAGGAGGAGGAGCAGGAGCAGTAGTAAATGGTGTATTCCTGTTCCGTGTGTGTGTGTGTGTGTGTGTGTGTGTGTGTGTGTGTGGTAACCTTGTAGGGGTATGTGGTAGCCGTGTGGTACCACCACAGCGCCTCACCCTACCACACCACCACCACCACGCTCTAATTCCGGCCCCGGTCTTTGTTACTGTCTTGCTATGGGGTAGGTCGGGAGGGGTCAGCTATGGGGGGTTTACCGTGTAGTGTGCACGTAAGGCTGTGCGCGCCGCCGGCCGTGCACACGTGTAAGACTCAGTGTGTGTGTGTGTGTGTGTGTGTGTGTGTGTGTGTGTGTGCGGCGCTCTGTGCGTGCTGCACGCCCTCTGCAGCGCCATACCTCCATTTCCCTAATGTGGTTGGGGGGGTCGTCGTACTGTCGACGTGCTGGGTGGGGTGGGCGTACCGCCCAAGCACCGGAGGCCAGCTGGGGGTGGTGCACGGCGAGGGATTGGTATGGACGCCGGTGATTAGGACAGGAAGAGCACTGCGATTAGGGTGATTAGCATGGTGGAGGGGCACACACCACCTCCCCCCCCCCCCCATCATTACCCAATCATTCTCGAATCATAATCACCTTCAGTACATTCCGAGTACCCCCCCCCCCCCATCCCGCCTCCTCCAAACCAATCCTTTCCCATCCATTCCCCCTTCCTAAACAACCTCTCCCCCCCCCCCCCCCGACCTCTTCACAAACATCCATAGTGATTGGAGTGGTCGAATAACTAACTAAACCCATTCTTTTCCCCCTCACCCCAATCATACCCGAATCACAGTCACCCACCCCCACCACCACCACTTCGTCTTGATTCCACACCCGACTCCCTCTTAACCCCCCCCCCCCCCATCATGAACCAACCTCCCCAGATTCCCCTTCTAAACCCCGTATTATCTGGGTGGGGGGGTGGGGGGTTGGGGGTAGGGTCTCTAGGAAGTATGAAGGGAAATTATTATCATAAGTGGGTAACCACGCACTGTGTTCTTGTGTTTGTATGTTAGATTTTACGTCTCTTTTTTTTTTTTTCGTCAGTCTGTCTCTGCCCATCTGAGGTTGTAAGGTTGTATTTATGTATCTATAACTTCTCCTGGTCTTGTAATCTATGGTTGTTGTTCTCCCTTAACATTGAAACTCTTGGTAACCCACCTCACTCATCGCATGTCAGGGTTCGAACCCCCTGATGAGCCTTCAGCCAGCGATAGCGATTACGTTATCGCCACAGACGCCCAGCTATCATCCCCCTCCCCCCCGCTCCCTCCCCCCTGGCGTTTGTGATGTGTTACCCACTGTTTAAACCAGGCCATAGTTGCACGTTTGGCTGTGGGAGTCCCCTCACTCGAACTGGAAATGTTCCAGTTCTTGGAACCTATTGGTCCACGTCTCGCATCCGGTAGGGATGGTCAACAGACTTCCTGGAAAACATTGAGGTGTTGCCGAAGAAGTGGAATTGCCATAGATGATTGTATGGAAAGACATTGAGGTGTTGCCCGTGTACTGGAAGTGCCATTGATGAATTGCCTGGAAGCATTATCCAATGCTGCCTTTGGAACTTGAGTCACCACTGTTTTCTGAAAGCATTGCATTGCTGCTTAGGTATTGGAGACACCATTGGTAATTGCCTGGAAGCATTGTATAATGCTGCCCTAAGCATTGGAGACACCATTGGTGATTCCGTGGAAGCATTGCTGCCCTTTGTATTATAACTAAAGATACAGTTGGTTATACCAGCTCTCAGACCCAGCGTCTGAAAGGACCCAATTTCTATCCTTCTTTCTCTCTTTGCTTCTTTCTTTCTTTATTTCGTTCACCTTCTCCCTCGCCCTTGTGTTCGTCCATACCTGGAGCATAGTTTGTGTAGAGCTGGTATGTT